>NC_043016.1:13547447-13594947 GCF_006345805.1 Octopus sinensis | reverse complement strand
CACACCATTTGAGCATGATCATTGCTAGCGTCACCTTACTGGCACATGTACTGCTGGCATGTGGAAAACAACATTCGAGCGTGGTCGTTGCCAGTGCCACCAAACTGGCTCCCATGCAGGTAGCACGTAAAAACACCTTTTGAGTGTGGTCATTGCTAGAACTGCCAGATTGGCCCTTGTGCCGGTGTCACATAAAAAGCACCTGCTACACTATTGGAGTGCTTAGCTGTGTAGTTGACAAAATCAAAAACAAACAATGAGCATGCATGAAAATAAGATATAAAATGGTGACAATTTACACTTCGCACTCTGTATATATATATATATGCATAAAAAAGCACCCACTACACTCAGAGTGGTTTGCATTAGGAAGGGCATCCAGCTGTAGAAACTTTGCCTGATCATTTTCAGCCTGGTGCAGCTTCTGGCTCACCAGTCCTCAGTCAAACCGTCCAACCCATGCCAGCATGGAAAGTGGACGTTAAACGATGATGATGATGATGATAATACATACATATATATATATCCATATACTGATGTACAGGGTGCATAAGATATTTGAGGAGAGATTTATGTTTATAAATCAGACATATAATAACAGATAATAACTTTATTTATCAAATAATGCTATGAGGATAAAAATAAACCTCCTTTTCTATAATGTTATTCAATAAAGCCACCTTCAACTTCAACAACTGCTTCTATATGAGATCTAAATCATCTACATGTTTGAATCAAGTTGTCCTGGTTCATTTTGGACATTACTCTGACTACGGCAACTTTCCAAGAATCTTTGGTGTTACCAGCAGGTTCATTGACCTCTCTCTCAACAACACTCCACATGTAATAGTTGAATGGATTGAGATCTTGGGGATTAGGAAGCCAAATGTTAGGGGTTATATGATCATGAAAATTTCCAGCCATCCATTCCATGTGTGATAGTGCAGTCTTACTGAAACACATATGGCCTTCCATTGCATACACTGTCTTAACAATTATTTCCAGGACCTCAATGTAGGTGCAGAGTTAACTCTAAGGCCTTGTGGAAAGAAGTATGAAGGCATCAAATGTCCTTCATTGCTGATAATATCTAAAACCATGACAGTTGCAGGAAATTTTGTATGCATAATACTTGGAATCTCAGAAGGATTTGCACATAATCATCTGTCATATCTTTTGATCTTAGTCAAAGTTTTTCTTGTTTGAGAAAAACCAAATCAAATCTTTTTCTGCTGGATTTTTCATTTTGTTTAAGAGCCTTTTAGATATGATGTAGTGATTTTCTTTTGTTTTTTTCTGACAAATTGACCTTTCCTCATCATAGACGTATATCTGATGTCTTCATAGACAACATTTCTGACTGTTCCTTCTGATACATGGAGTTTTTTTGCAATTGACTTCATAGACTTTCTTGATTGTAATCAATGGGCTGTTGAACTTGCTAGATAAATTCGGGTGTTTTGATGATTTCAGAGCATTTAGAATGCTTTTTATGCTTTGATACTGGTGATATGTTTCCGTCTTCAGTCTCTAGCTTCTTACAAACTTTGTAGATGAAAGATATGGCAACTTTTAAAAATTGAGATATTTCTAAATCATTATGCTCAGCTTTTGTAATCACAATAACGGCATGCCTCTTCATTTCTTGAGTAAGCTGAGGGTCTGCCATTATTATTTTCTGAAACAAAGATTATACAGAGTTAGTAAAAAATGCAGCATTAACCCTAAAAATGGTATGTCCTCAAATACCTTATGCACCCTGTATACATTCTTTCTGCCTTTCTTATTTTCTACCTTTCTGTCTTTCTTTTATCTTTAACCAAGCCTCTAAAAATTCACCACACACATGCATACACATGCACACACACACACACACACACACACACACACACACACACACACACACACACACACACACACACACACACATATAGTTTCAAAATAACAAAGAGCATCTTCTTCCCAATTCCACCCCAAATCATCATCATTTTCATCATCATTGCTTAATTCTTGCCTTCCATGCTGGTATGCGTGAGATGGTTTCACAAGAGCCAGTCAGGCAGAAGCCTGCACCATACTTCTGTGACTGTTTTGGTAGGGTTTTTACAACTGGATGCCCTTCCTAACACCAAACACTCAGCAGAATGGACTTTGTGCTTTTTATGTGACCCAAGCACAGGCAAGGTCAGTTTGGGCAAGGTTTTTGCAGCTGGATGTCCTTCTGAACACCAACCACTTTACAGTGTGGACTGGATGCTTTTTAAGTGGCACCTGCACTGACAGGGTCACCATATAACCTGTAAGACAAAAATGTGTGTGTGTGTATATATATATATATAAAAATCAAAATCAAAATGAAATCAAAACAAATCAAATCAAATCAAATCAAAACAAATCAAAATAGATGAACATTAATGGAATTGTATCTTTGTGGTACCAGTGCCAGTGGCACACAAGAAAACCATCCGAACGTGGACATAGCCAGTACCGCACCGACTGGCCTCCGTGCTGTGGGCACGTAACAAACACCATCCGATCGTGGCCGTTCGCCAGCCTCATCTGGCACCTGTGTCGGTGGCACATAAAAACACCATCCGAAGACCCGGCAAGACTAGTCAGGCCATAACCTGTGGCCCCTACCTGGGACGTAGTCAGTCCACCTGTGCATACCTTCCTTCTTGTGACACTTGTGAAGACCTGTTGAGGCAAGTGAAAATCAAAACAAATCAAAATAGATGAACATCAATGGAATTTGTATCTTTGTGGTACCAGTGCCGGTGGCACGTGGCACACAAGAAAACCATCCGAACGTGGCCGTAGCCAGTACCGCATCGACTGGCCTCCGTGCTGTGGGCACGTAACAAACACCATCCGATCGTGGCCGTTTGCCAGCCTCATCTGGCACCTGTGTCGGTGGCACATAAAAACACCATCCGAGCGTGGCCGTCTGCCAGCCTCGTCTGGCACCTGTGTCGTGGCACATAAAAACACCATCCGAGCGTGGCCGTTTGCCAGCCTCGTCTGGCACCTGTGTCGGTGGGACATAAAATCACCCACTACACTCTCGGAGTGGTTGGCGTTAGGAAGGGCATCCAGCTGTAGAAACACTGCCAGATCTGACTGGACTGGTGCAGCTTTCGGGCTCCCCAGACCTCAGTTGAACTGTCCAACCCATGCTAGCATGGAAAGCGGACGTTAAATGATGATGATGATGATGATGATGATGATGATGAAAGAGAGAGAGAGAGAGAGGAGATTAAAGTACAAGTGAGGATATATAAATGTCAGAGGGATAGAAATATCCAAGATTAGACTGGTTGAATACCTTATAATATAGGTACACACATATATATTACTATTATTATTATTATTATTATTATTATTATTATAAAAAACAAGAGAGAAGATGGAGATATGATTAATAAAAATTTATTAATAAATTGACAAGACCTACAATTGTTTCAATTCATCACTTATAGTATAAAATCAATCAAATGTAATTTAATTATAAGCCAGAATATCATCAGGGAATGTACAAAGAAATTTATATATATCATATTGAAAACATAATGAAAACATTAAATAATCAAACAGGAAAGATACAGTGTACCATTAAAATTAATACATAATATAAAAATACATACAATTATAAAAATAATTATTGTCATAAATTAATATATATAATAATAATGTTAATAACAATAATGTCAATCAGACAAAATTAACATTATTGTTATTTATGTTATATACTACCAAAATAATGCTTGGATTTACCTGGAATTTTAACTAAAAACCTGTACCTTTGTGGAAGTACCAACCAACATTCATATCCTCTAGAAAAAGATGAGCTGTGAACATTATTCCCCTGCCTATATTCTTCTAACTACTTTTAATCTTCATCCATCTATTTTATTCCTTGTAAACTGTAAATTTTCCATCTAAAATATTCATACTTTGTCTCTGATGATGGAATACCCAGTGCATGGACATGTTAACCTACTACTTGGGTTATCCCAGGAACGACTGTAAGACTTCAAATTCACCTTACCCTAATTAAATTATTCTAAATGACTTGAGATGCATGTTCTGCCTTGGTTTTGATTTTTCCTCTAATATATATCAATCTACTTATTTATATATATAATATATCAATCTCATTTTCTCTCTCTCTCTCTCTCTCATATATATATATATATATATATATATATATATATATTATATATATATATATAAACATATGTCCAGCCATGGACATATGTTTCATCCTCAGTAGTCATCACCAGTATGGCAGCTACCTAACCTTAACTCTAATAGCCAAGACAGACATATACAAAAAAAAAAAAAGGAGAGGGGCTTTCTCCGTCCGGGTTGCGGATCCGTGGAATAAGCTGCCGGACGAGATAGTGAAGATGCCGATGACCGCTCGGTTCAAAGTCTCTCTTGACCAGAAATGGCCTGAACTCTTTGCATGAACACCACCCTGTACATAACTCCATGTCCCCCTACATGGCTTTGCTTTTTGCTTTTTGAGCCAAAAAATTAACTTAACTTAACTTAACTTTTTAAAAATGTAGTAGGTTGATTTGCTTTCTTTGCAGTTTTCTTTGGTAAAATGCTAAAAGGTAAGCATGGTTAAAGAATCATTTTCAAAAATAGCTGCGTTTTGTAAAACCTGAATTTTTTGGGTGGGGTGGGGCATTTGCTAATTGTTAGCAATGTTTTTATCGTCTGGAAATAGTACTCTTGTGCACATTATAACAGGTTTCTCTTTTTCTACAATTAGGTGATAATAAAGATGAAGCAAATGCCGAAAAGAACACGGGAAATGTAAGTACAATGTCTTGTGTAAGAAAAAATCTGAGCTCCAACTATGAAATGGAATTTTTATAAATGCTGATGGATATGTTGTGAATAGTGCCTTCTTTAGATTAGATCTCAAAGAAAATGTTTTGGAGTAAATTATTTCTAAATGTAAACAGTTTCATGAAAGAAATATATATATATCAGATGTTTAGAACAAAGGAGCAGTGGAAAAACATAAATTAAACATGTTAGGAAATTGCTTTCTCGTAAGATAACACAATTGTTTGAACTGTTCAATGACATTGCATTAGATTCAAAAGATATAAGCACCAGTTTGAGACTGATAAGATTCAGACCTCATATACACTGCTTGCCATTCTTACTTTTCATATTAGATACTATAAAGTACATTTTTGTTCCTTCAAAAAAGAAACAATTTGTAGCATTTAATTTGATGACAAAGAATGGCAGGTGCTCTATTGTAAGACTGTCACCTGTTAAGTGATATATATATATATATATATCAATATATATATATACATTTTAAGAACTGTCAAGGGACAGGAACTGTTATGTACTTCTGTCTTGAATTGGTACTTATGTCTTATACCATTTACATTAAAATCTTTGCTGTTAATTCTCCGTTAAATAGGAAGAAAATAATGTTAGGAAATAAATTCAGCAATTTGTTTTGATCCTTAGGCCAAATAGATCAAAATAGCTAAACATTTCCTGCACTATAAATATGGAAAAAAAACCCCAAGAAACAAGTAATCTAAAATTCATTTTTTTTGTGTGTGTATGTGTAAAAATCTGTCAGTAACTGTAACAATTTTACCAGAATCAAAATTACAAAGATTAGTGAATAATTTTTTAAAACTGGTGATTTAATCTTCTCTTTGTTTGAGCGTGATTTCATTATTTCCTTTGATGTCAAGTTTTCTTTGTGAGTATTCATCAGTATTGATAGCTTTTCACCTTTTATCTGTTTTCCATTTACTCATGCTTTGGTGAGCTGGCAGAATCATTAGCAGCACATCAAACAAATTACCTAGCAACATTTCTTCTGGCTCATACATTATGAGTTCAAATACTGCCAAGGTAAACTTCACCTTTCACCCTTTTGAGATAGATAAAAAAAATAAAGTATCAGTAGAGTACTGAGGTCAATGTAATTGACTTGCCACAATGCCACCTACAAAATTTCAGGCCTGGTGCCTATATAAGTAGAAAGAATTACTATGAAGTTGAAAGGGTATTCAATAGTCATCTCAAAGGTGGGTCCATAGTTTTTAGTTATTAACACCAGCAGCTTGTAAATTAACTCATATACTGCTTTAATGTTGATGTTGCTGTGTCTTTATAAAACTTTTCCTTGAATACATTTATGATTCTGTTTGTTGGTAATGGTTTATAAGGATCTTATGATCAAACATACTTTCAAAGGAGACTTTTTTATGGTATTATTATCATTATTATTATTAGCAATTCTGCATTATGAAGAATTAATTTTCCTTCAATAATAACTTTTGTCTTCATTAATTCAAATCAGATTTTATAAATCAAAAAAAGACTGATTTCTTCTGGTAATAAAAAGTGTGGCTGGTATCAAGGACTTTGCCTAATTAAAATTTTGGACTCTTCACCTCTCCTAATTGCAGATTTCATCAGGATATCACTTGTCTTAAATTATTGATATCCCACTTATTATTATTAGAAGGATAGTAAATGTTAGAATTGGAACAGTACTTAATAAATACATTATGGAATTTATATTATGTTTTGTTTATGGTCTGAGTTCCTGCTGGGTTTCACTTTGTCATCTTTCTGAACTTTGAAAGAAAAATGGCCGTTGACTTAATTAAATGTACATTCCTCTTGGTTTCATTGATTAAATATCTTTCTTATTTTCCTTGCATTTGTTTATGGGGCGCAAAGTTATATAGAGCAACAAATTGAGATTTTCTATCTCCTTTTGACTTTGCTTTCACAACAATTCTTTCAGAAATAACCTTAATGATTCCGTAATGGTGATTTCACTTATCCAAAGATCGATTGGAAAACAATTCACCGGCCACAAAGTGCAAATGATTTCCTTGATTTAAGTAGAGACCTCCACCACAAAACATACACAATACTTTGGTTCTGCTCTGGGAGCTTTTCAATTTGCTATTTTCTTAAGTGTCTCCTGTTTTCTTATCTGCAGTGTTTATTTTTTCTTGTTTTGCTCCACTTTACATTTCGCTTTTAAATTGCTATAGCCAATCTGCTTCCATATTACGGTGGACTTCTTTGCTCCAAATTTCTTCTTGCTGCTTCAACATCCAGCATCCCATTCCCCTGTTGTTCCTCTTCATTGTTCAGCCTATTCTGCCCATACTGGTTTGTTTGCATTGGTATCTGTATTGGTATCTGTTTTTCTTCTTCTTCTTCTTTATCTGACACAGCTTTGATCCTTTGCCTTATCTCTTCTTTAACTTCCAATAATCTTTTGTGTCTAATGTTCTTTGTAGTTCATTCCCGTGTCTTTCCTTCACCATCTTCTGTTCTGTTATTGCATTTATCCTTCTAAAATTTTTTTTCCCCCATTCAATTTAGTTTCCTTGTCTTCGTTCCATTATGTGGTTTTGTCCCTTTTTGTCTTTGGCTATTAATCCCAAGAATTTCCACAGCTACCGATGCCGTGCAGTATATGAGGTCATTTAGGTCTGTTATATTTTCAGCTTAGATTTTCATTAACAGCTTGTCCATCTTCTTCAATACATTATGTAGTTTTCCTCTTTTGATTCCTCTCAAGGTTGGTAGACTTTCTTTCATTTGATCATGTCTCATGTAGATGTTGCAGCAAGTTCCTTTCCTTCAAAGTAATATTCTTTCCTTCTTTGAGAGAAAAAGAAAAATGTCTTCATCTGGGCTGTCATTTATTTCCTAAGGATTTATTGACTCCTCTTCCATTCTTTGTTCTTGTTGTATTTATGAAATTTTGCATAAATTGTTTAGAATTAACAGAAACATTTATTTATATGAAAGAAAATTACTGGAGAACTTTCATCTAATTCTTCCAAGTCTTTCTGTTAAAACTGTATCGAAACAATTTGTGGGGAATTTTTTTTTATCACAGCAACTGGTTGCACACGACAATGTTTGACAGAACTAACTGAAGCAAGCCAGCAAACTTGCAGCATTAACCGCGGGAGATGGCAAGGCTTAAAGCATTGGGAAAACCAAGCACCCTCACGGGCATCACCTGACATCTCAGTGAGACAAGCTGCCAACATTGTCTTCATTCTCTATGTAATCATGTTTATATTCTTTCACTATTGTGGAAATCTCCCTCAGTTCCCATTGGAATAGCCATTGTCTTTTCTCTTAGATTTTTCTGGTCTAGGAATCTCTATTCTGTAATAGGGAACTTATTTTTCTCTGCAGTTTTATATTTATGAGATGAGGAATTATGTACATTATTTACATTTGACGGATATTTGTCCACCTTGTTTGTTGTTAACACAAGGTTTTGGCTGATATACCCTCCAGCCTTCTTCAGGTGTCTTGGGGAAATTTCGAACTTGGGTTCTCACTCCTATTAGGAATGAGAACCCAGGTTTGAAATTTTTCTGGCCCATATGTTATACATCTTTTTCCTGTGTTCTCTTTTGGTAGGCTGGCTTCCACAATAGCATTCTATCACAGTCTTTTTGTCGTTTTGAGTTCATCTTCTACTAATCTTTGGAACTGTAGCTGGGCAACGAGCAGTCCTAACTCTGCTGCAGAGTAGGACACTTACTGTGCAGGCAACCATTACTTGGCATCCAGTCTCATGAACGCAGTTGTGATAACAATTCTTATTTGGTATAGCACTCATAAAAAACACTGTGTTGTCGAGATGTCATGACCATCAGTGCTATTATTGAGGCACCATTCCAGGAGGTTGCCAGCCAAAGTTAAAGAGACCCTCCTTCTTTGTAGATTTATCCCCATAAAGGTAATCTCTGAGACTTTTGTTCTCAGAGTACTCATTCTTATTATTACTGTTATTTTGAGTCACTAATGACTTTATCAGCAGCAATACTAATAAAGAAATACTATTTGGATAGCCGTTGACTCTCCAGAGTTCATCTGTTCTTAACAAGTTTTGATTTGTGTCCTGTAAGGTGACCAAATAGCAAGAAAAAGATCCCACCTTCTGCAATCTCAGTTTTCAGGATTAAACTAAAGGGAGAAAACTCCTTTGTGCTATTTGTAACATTTATTTATTATTCTGTTGCATAGTTGAAGTGTGCTTTGCATTTATTTGATGAATATACAGGGTAAATTTCTACTGAACTACTTTTCTAGCTGTTAGTGTAATAATGTTTCTATCGAATTTAACTCAAGAAAGGCTTGCAGACTATTTTAGTTCTTATAATAATTTCCATTCAAATAAGAGCATAAACCATGTCATGCTTAGGTGATATCTTAATTTCAAATTTATGTTTCAGAACATATTTTTGAACAAAATTTTGATTCAAAAGAAATTTATTGTGTATTGTAGGTTGATGGGCCACATCCTGGCAGTACAAGTAAGTAAACATAGTTTTCAACCAGCAATTATTATGCTTTAGATAACTTTTAATGGTTGTGGTACTGTCTATAAACACATTTTTTTCTTTAAGTTTTTGAAGACTATTATTTTTCACTTATAAAAGTACTCAAAACTACAATGTAAACAAACAATTGGGGTGATATTGGGCAAAATATTTCAATTTCTAAGATAGTTGTAGCTGTGTTTACTGAAATCACTTCAATTTGAAATCTTTCGTTTAAAAATTTTTCACACTTTTTAAAATAATAATAATAATGAAATTATTGTATACAGTGCTCAGGTGCACCACAACTTGTCAGAAAGTGCATATAAAGTACATGCAGTAATGTAGAAATGTCTGGAAAGTGAACAATGTATGAGTCAGATACATGCTTGTGTGTGTATGGAGGGGAGAAAATCAAGTGTAGTGTTGGCGAATCTCAGGAAGCATGGAAGTTTTGAAGGATGCAGTGCTCTGACAACTAACAACTGATGCCGGCAGTTTGTTCCATGCTTCAGCAACTCTCAGCGTGAAAAAGTGTTTCCTGAAGTCATGGGAGCTGTGCTGTTTTCTTACTTTGTAAATATGTCCACGGGTGTTAGATGGGTGGAGTTTGAAGAGGTGCTCAGAGTTATTGTTTGTACGATGGTTGATAATTTTATGGGTGTCTGCCAAGTCAGCTGCCAGACATCGGAGTTTCAATGTGTCCATGCCCAGGGAAGTAAGGCATTCAGGATATGGCAAATGCCTGATGGAGGGTATTCTTTTGGTTGCACGTCGCTGAACAGCTTCCAGACGATTGATGTCCTGGGCAAGATAGGGGTTGTATAAATTCTCTTGAAATCACATTTCAACAGATCCAGTAGAAAAACGAGAGCATGGGCAATGAAAGGAGTCCACAATAATTGGAGAAGACTCATTGAATATAATTTATTAGAATTCAGATGATAACTTAAGAGTCATGCTGAGACTAATTAAATTTTGAGAACTAGGCTGAAAAAAAAAACATTGTCCAGGAGAAGTGACTGCACTTATGCAGGCATATCTTGGCTATAATAATGTCAATATGAAAGTTTTGTGAATTGACAGTTAAATGCAGTTCTGTTATCCATTTTGTAGGTAGTTGAGTTCATGTGTGAGGCAGATGGAAGAAGGAAAGAGAAAGAGTAACAGGTTTTATCTCTCTGTGTTGATAAGTAGAGAGGGTGAAAGTTGTATAGTCCTTTGGTGATAAGCCATACGTGAAGTGCTACTTTTGGCCAGGGACCAGGCGAAAGAAGTAGAATTCAGCTTGTGTCCTGTATTTATAATATTTTCTTGCTTAAATTAAGTCAGGCTAAACACAGGGTTTTTGCATCTGTTATCTACTTTGAAATGAGCCTGACTCAAAATGGTCAAAGATTAACCATTGGCTCTCATAAGTTCGTTAGTGCTAATGCTGAGAATAATAAAGAAGAACTCAGAGAAAAATCTAGGCTGGGTTTTGAATTCTAGCTAAGAATCTAGGAATCAATTCACTACAGAAGTATTGAGAGCAATTAGCAAGGTGAAATTTGATTGGTCTGAGGAAGGGACTATTTCTATGGCCTGTGTAGGCTCTTAGAGACTATTGAGATCAAAGGAATTGATGTTCTTGAACAATTCCAAGTTGATGGCTATAGGAAAAACACGAGAAAGTAGGGAATTTCATAGAAATAATTGTTTGGGGAAGAAGGGTCTGGGCAGATTGATGGATGATGAAAAGAGGGAAGGTGAGTGCATCAGTGGGCTTGAGTGAAGGTGGTGCAAGTTCAACCATATTTGAGAAGCAAAGGCCACTTTGTAGCAGTTAGGAGAAAGCACATTTTTGAGCCAGAGGCTGGAAAGTGTTGGTAACATTGTGCCAATTTGTTAGGTGATCTTTTATGAATGCAATCAAGGCTGTGTAAGGAGCAGTACCTTCTAAGATCTGGGAGCAGTATTCCTTTGTGAATCTCATTAGAGAATTCTGTTTTGGGTTTTTAATGAGGAAATGATTCTGAGTAGTCACCTGGTGACTTGTATTTATCAAAACCAAGTAAGCTGAGAAAAAACATGTTAAAAGGTTCATGACGTGATTCATGATAATTCTGTATTGAGAAATGGAGCCTTGTAGTACTTTGAAGTTACCAGAATTATTTAATTCTAAATATTCAGGTTTATCTTTCAAGTATTGAGAATAGTAATTTAATTTAAGCAATGATATTTAAACTTCAAACTCTTGGACTAAATATTTGCTAACACTAACATATCTTATTTTGTTGCTACATTCTTAATTTCAAATAATTTCAACTTCCTTTACAGGCTTTTGGCTTCGTAACCTGTTTGAAAACTTGAGCCTCAGTGCTACTGAACAAGTCTTGGGTGAGCCATCTATTGAAGGCGTAGCTCAATATATTAAGAGTGATAAATGTAAAAATATCATAACAATGGCTGGTGCTGGATTATCAACATGTAGGTTAAATTTTTCTCTTTGTGTCTTTGTTCTTTTTGCTATTTTCAGTTGTGACCTTTCTGTCCATTTCTGTCAGTGATTGTTTTTGTTGATAAATATATATATATATATTTTTTGATTTCTAATCAGAAGATCATATATTTTATGAAATGTTTTTTTAACTTATGGTTTTTATGATGCAAGAACAATCTATAAAACACAATAGGATTAGCTTCCTTTTGCTACTATATTCCTCATCACACATTCATTCCTCCATGATCTTTCTCTTCTCTAGCTCCCATCTACTGTCACCACATGTAAATAATATTAATTATCATTATCCAGTAACCGTCTGCCCTATTACTTAAAGACATCATCTAATATGTGCCATTATAATTCACTGATATTAAGTTTGCTACAACATTTGTTGAGTCATTTTTTTCTATCACTAGCATGCAACACATTAAATATATAGAGATTCTGTGCCGGTGGCATGTAAAAAGTACCATCCGTATTTGGCTGATGCCAGCGCCTCCTTGACTGGATTCCATTCCGCTGGCATGTAAAAAGCACCAACCAATTGTGGCCATTGCCAGCCTCCCCTGGCACCTGTGCCAGTAGCTCGTAAAAAGCATCCACTACACTCACGGAGTGTTTGGCGTAAGAAAGGGCATCCAGCTGTAGAAGCACTGCCAGATCAGACTGGAGCCTGGTGCAGCCTCCTGGCTTTGCAGACCCCGGTCGAACCGTCCAACCCATGCTAGCATGGAAAACAGACGTTAAACGATGATTATGATGATGATGATGATGATGATGATGATGATTACTAGGCATTAAATACGATACATTATAGTTCTTTCAAAGAACTCAAAAATTCATATGCAAAAATACCAGAAATCTGATTCCTTTCCATTACAATTCCTCAAAGTTGTGAATATTGTTTGAAAAGACAAATTAAACAAATTACTTCCAGTTTGTCCCTGTTGTATATATTTAGAAAAGCTTTGAAATTTTAAGCCATGAAGTGGCTATTTCTGAGGTCCTTTTAGTTTTATTGAACATAACATTTATACATTTAAATATGATTTATTGATTGGTGGTGTAATTGGTAGTATGGTAAACATTACTACCAGTCAATATTCAAGTAAATGTGTCATCAGAAATTTATTGTATTTTAATAGTATTTTTAACAGTCATATCTTTTTAACATTATACATTCACAGTTATTCAATAATTCTGTAACAATCTGAAATTCAAAGACATGTGTAAATTTATGTTATGTGAAACTCACCTCAGACCACCTTAAATTTTTTATTTGCTGTTATTCTTGAGATTTTATAACTTTAAGATCAGTAAATTGTTAAACTGGAAATTAAATTTTATTTACATTTTTAGTAATATTGGTGTTAACGTTTTTAGTAATATTGGTGTTAACAAATTAGTACTATATTCATATTTTTCATAAGACTGATTCCTTTTACTGATTGATACTCAGTTTGTTACCACAAACTCAGAAGCTGATGAGGCACCACGTTGAGTCCTTTCTTTTCACCTGCATACAACTCTCAGCACTGCTATTGAGTTTTTGGAAGGACTGGAAGAGGCCCCATGGCAGGACCTGTACCAGATGACTGGATGTGATTGAGAAAGATCTCCAGAGGCATGCCGAGGGATTGGTATGGGACTGCCAGCAATGTGGTGCATTGGTGGACCTAGTCTGCTCTATGCATGATAGTGCCTTTGGGATCACTAATTTCGGTTGACCCCAGCTCCATTGAACAAGAGCATGATCATCATCATCATCAAGTCAGAAGTAAGCTGTATATGATTTATAAAATACAATCTGTACACAGAATTAAAAAAAAATTTATTGGTTATATTCAACTTAATTAAGATTTTCCAGTTTGATTTGCAGATGAAGTTTCTGCCAGATTTTTAGATTGGAACAGATTACTATATTTGGTAAAGTTCGGAAATAACACACATTATCGAATGCTTCTTTTGTTTACTGGAATAGAAAGTGTAAAAGTGAATGGTTACACATTCGTAGAACCTTGCGACAGGTGGTGGACCCACAATTGTTAAGTGATCAGGTATTTCTCTGTCAGCTTGCTGCAAGAAGAAGAAAAAGAAGAAAAATGGTGTGGCTGTTTCTGTAATGATTGGACAGGTGTATTATACAGCATATCATCTCTTCTATTAAAGCTCATCATTTCTTTCCATATATCCTATGTTCTTTTATACCAGCAGAACATGATACATTTTAATTGAACACTAATGGTTCATTCCATTCACAAGATGTTTGTTTCTCCCATGATGAGAAAGAACTCTTTCTAACTAACAACCCCCTGAAATTTTGCCCTTTCCATATACTATCAGCTAGCTGATAGATATTTTGCTCATCAATCTTCAATACAAATCTGATCACCTGGGTTATAGGAAATATTAACTACATTTAGCGAAGTGTTTGAGCAGGTTATGGACTACATTTCATGGCTGAACCTATTGAAAATATGCCTTTACATCTTATCACATTTCAAGTCATGATTCCCAGTCAGATTACGAGAAATTCCATTTCATCTTTTATGTACCCAGCTGTGTTGCTCAAAATATAAGGATAATATGCAACAGTTTTTAGCATGCTAAAAAAAAAAAAAAAAGCTCATCTTATACTAAATGTAAATTTTTCAGGATTAGCTTTCTTGGAAACTTTCAAGGATGAAAGAGTTTCAAGAGAAGTATAATACTGATATTAAATTTACCAACTTGTAAAATTTTTAAAAAACTTTTATTAGTATTAATGTTTTATATTAGGGTGGCAAGCTGGCAGAATCGTTAGCATGCCAGGTGAAATGCTTAGTGGCATTTCATCTCCTGTTACATTCTGAGCTCAAATTTCACCGAGGTTGACTTTGCCTTTCATCCTTTCGGGGTCGATTAAATAAGTACCAGTTGCATACTGGGGTCAATGTAATTGACTTAATCTCTTTGTCTGCCCTTGTTTGTCCCCTCTATGTTTAACCCCTTGTGGGCAATAAAGAAATAAAATTAATGTCTAATATTTTAAACAGGTAAAACAGTTACTTAATAAAAATTTTTAATAAAAAAGTTATTGTTGCAACTAAGTCCAATATTCACAGTTTCTGCCAATTGTAGTAGCAGTAGTAGTCATAGTATAGGGGCATGTGATGTAGTAGCATGTTGCAGCATTCACCATTTGTTGGTGTTACCCTTCTCTTGGTGGATGACACCTTTGCATCACTCAGGTGACAACCTTCCAACTCATGGGTCTGTTTGCATTGTTGGTGAGGGTTTTATGAGGTTAGAGTGCAAATCCTACATCAACTTCTTTTAGTTACTTTTTATGTTATATATAGGAAATGCTGGGTCTAATTCTTTGACCTGCTGCTCTCCACACAGCAATAAAACAATGAGAAATGAAGTGTTTTGCTCAAAAACACATGTTGTCCGGTCTGGAAATCGAACCTACAATCTGGTGATGGTGAGTACATCACTCTAACCACTAGGCCACACACCTTTTGCCAATACATTTACAATAATCTTCAAACAAACATATATTTACAACTTTGTCCTAAAAAAATACTATCCTGTTCTACTTTGGCCAAATCGATATAACTGAATACAGCTAAAAAAAGAAGTAGGAGCTGCATAAATAACTTCAATTTGCTCCACAAAGTTGTACTTTAATGCAAATATATATTGATAAGATATATATGTCAGGGGCTTTAGTCATCCAGATTCAAGGAGCAGAGAGCAATGCTTCATTGTGGAGTTCGCCTGAGCTTTGTAGAATTTCAATGATTATTGTGGAATGAAGTTTTCATTGAAATCCTCAGCTAGATAGAAATATGATCTCTCTGGAGAGGAAGATATCTGGAACAATAGAAACACTTTGTCATTCAGCCGATTACCTGCCTGCCATGGGTTCACTTTATCATAGATGACCTGGGCCCATACACCAAAGGTCTTTTATGTTTAACTTGTTTCAGTGATTACCTGTGGCCATGAAGAATTTTAGTTGAATGAATTGACCCCAGCATTTCTTTTTATTCTTTTAAGCCTGGTGCTTATTCTATTGGTCTCTTATGCTGAACCACTAAGTCATGGAAGCATAAATGCACCGACACCAATTGTCAAGTGGTGGTGAAGGAACATGACATAGACTCAAAGACACACACACATGCACATATGTATGCATATATATATATGTATGTGTGTGTGTATGTATATGTATATATATATATATATATATACACACACACATATATATATGTATATACATGCATATATATATGTATGCATATACATACACACACATATATATATATGCGCACACACACATGCACACACACACACACACACACACACACACAAACGGAAAAGTTTCTGGCTTTGGGTAAAAGAAAATAGAGGAGTTAATTATGATTTTATTCAACATATTCTCCTCTCAGTTTCACAGGCTTATTGCAATGATTCTTCAGTTTTTCTAAACCCTTTAAAAAGAACTTGGAGGTTTGGGTCTCCAGCTCGGCTTCTGTATCAGCGATCACTTCTGAATTGGAGTGAAATTTCATTCTCTTGAGATGTTTCTTCAGTTGTGGAAAGAAGTGATAGTCAGGGAGGGCCAGGTCAGAAGAGTAAAATGGGTGGTCTACCAATTTTAAAACCAAAGTATTTTCCGTAGAGTTTCATGTAATTTGTGTGCTGGTGCATTGTCCTGCGAAAACAGGACACCATGGCCCAGCTTTCTGCTTCAAAGCTTCACACACTTCATCCAACAGAGATTTGTAGTATTCTGCATTGGCAGGTGTTTTATGAAGAGTATTCCATCTTTGTCCCAGAACGCTAAAGCCAGAATCTTTCCAGATGACTGCTGGGTCTGAAACTTCTTGGAACATGTTGAACTGCTGTGGTGCCACTCCAGTGATTGGTGTTTGGTTTGGGGATCATAATGATGAAGCCAAGTTTCATGGTGACTAACCGAACCACAAAGTCAGCCTCACCCACAGCAAGCCAGTTAAAAATTGCCTTTGATGTCATCACTCTGATGCAGTGTTCAGGCATTTTGACACCAATTTTGCAGAAATCTTTCTCATGTGCAGAATGTGTGTGCGATGTGGTCAATTCTTTGACAGGAAATCCTCAGAGCCTCAGCTGTGACTTTAGCTGAAATCTGGTGGTTCTTGAGCATCATGATGTGCATGGAATTGGCTTTGTCATCTGTGGTCACGGAAGTTGGCTGTCCTGACTGGGGTTCATCTGTAACCTCAAAACGACCAGTTTGAAATTGACATCCAGATTTTCACTGTGGAGTAAGATGGGCAGCCGTCTTTCAGACTTCCTTCATCTTGCCATGGATTTTTGTTGCTCCTTTGCCTTGTAAAAAGAGGAACTTCATGACCACCTGTGCTTCAATTTTACCAAAATCCACTGTAGGAACTGCCATCATGTGTTAAATCTGAAAGAAAGAGAAAAATATATTGTATTCTATTATGAGTTTTTGCATATCTTCTAAATAGTTGTCCTACCTCCCCTGCAAAGGTAACATCTGTACCCTTTCATGATACCCTTAAAGCCAGGAACTTCTCAGCACCCCTTCATACACACTCACACACACACACATGTATATATGATGAACTCTCCCGTCGTTAAACAACATATAAGGGTTTGGCAATTTCTTGCTGAACAACCACACAAATTATTTGTTTATACTGATCAAATGTTTGTGTAGACATAAGCTCACTCTTACCATCAAATCAACATTACCTGTACAGGTGCAAAGGGTGCCACATGTCAGGTGATGAAATGATCGCTGAGCAATGTGAAATGAAGTGCTTTGTTCAAGAACATAACACAATCGAACTCATGATCTCACAATAGAACTGGGAATTGAACTCATTATCTCACAATCATGAATGCAACCAATAAGCCATGTGCCTTGATATACACACACACACACACACACACACACACACACACACACCATACACACACACACACGTTCGGCTTCTTTCAGTTTCCATGTACCAAATCCACTCACAAGGCTTTAGTTGGCCTGAGGCCATAGAAGAAGGCACTTGCCCAAGGTGCCATGCAGTGGGATTGAACCTGAGACCATGTAGTCGAGAAGCAACCTTCTCACCACACAACCCATTCATATCACAGAGTCTAAATTATTTATATCATTTTCAAGATTTATTATGTCACCTTTGTAGCTAACTTAGTTTCTCTCTCTTTTTTTTTAAAAACAATAAAGCTTATCCAAATAGTTGATATTGTTTGTTTCTCAACTTCTTACATGGTGAAATTGGAGAATTAAATCATTGAATAATTATCTACCAAAAATTGCTGAAAGATAATAAATACTAAATGATATATTTTAATTATCTCAATGTTCATGAAAATATTTCTTATTCTGCAAAACTAAATTTTTTTTTATTTATTATTTTTTTTTTTTTTTAGCTGCTGGAATACCAGACTTTCGAAGTCCAGTGTCAGGTTTATATGATAATTTAGAAAAATACAATCTTCCCCATCCACAAGCAATTTTCGAAATCAATTTTTTTAGGGTAAATTGGTACATTTTTCAAATTTTCATATTTATGGACATTAGTCTACTATTTAATGTTCAGATAATGACATTTTTTATTTAATACATTTCAAATTATTACAGTTTTCACTTTTAAGTTATTCTTTATAATTTCTTCAGATACTTATCAAAAACTGTTGCAATAGTTTGTTTTAGTGACTTATATAGTCATATATATTTTGTGAGTAAAATTATAGAGGCACAATATATAATAATAATAATAATAATTATGAGCTAATTGTATTTAGTGCTTAATTGCACTACAACTCATCAGAAAAGAGTAAAAGAAGAGAAAGCAGCACTAATTCAACTAAAGAAAGAAAAACAGCAATGATAGTTACCAATACATAGAATATATCAGAAAAAGAAAAAAAAGATAAAACTGAACAGTAAATATACTAGAAGGTAGAAAGGGTACATAGGCATGTAGTGTTGGTGAATGATGGATTTTGTGATCTAGCTTCACTTTGGTTTCTGTAAGGGTTTACAATTGTATGGATTTTGCCCAGGTTGTTTAACCTCAAATTGACCCTGATTAGATAGATCCATGATCACAAATATTCACATCATTTCCAGTCTGTCCTATTTTTTCTCCCATTTTCCAGAATAGTGCACCAAAGCCTATATTTTATACATTATGTTATTGATTTAAAGATAAGTATAAACTTCTAAAACTATACTAAGAGATTTTAGGGTCAAAGTTAGTGATATACATTATATTTTAGTCCCAATAAAGAATTTAAAATTAAAGCCTGATCATATTCTTAATCCATGATACTTACACCACAACAAAAACAAGGTTACCCAGCTATAAGCACTAAATTATAAGGACATGTTCATTCTTGTGCACGTGTTCAGCCTACTGACAAAATAGTTTTCCATTATGATAAATTGAAAGTGACATTGAGATCTCTATAAGTGAACCTAATGTATTATCTAGAGTGTAGATGTCAAGGAAATGTTAGAAGAAAAGATGTATTTCAACTAAATATTGGTAATTGTATGCATTCTCAAATATTGATTCTATAAATCTCAATTAATGTACATTTATCTATTTTTTAATTTTTTTTATTTAGGAATGTCCTGAACCGTTCTTCAAGCTTGTTAAAAATATGTGGCCTTCTGATTTGAAGGTAAGTTCATAACTGATGAAGTTGTGTCTACTTGTGTATGATATTTATATTAAATCATTCTACATATTGTTAATTTGGTTTTTGAAATGTTCTTGTATTATCATTCACCAATGCCAAAAAAGTAACAACCCTAATTCTTCTAATTCTTCAGATAGTTGATTAAGAAAAAAATCATGAAGTTCATTTTAATCTTTTTCATTCTGATTCCACCTGATAAAGTAAATGAAAACAAACAAAATACATTAAACATCCTAAGCTCACTTGATGTGTATCCAACTTATTCTTATCATTACTAGCCTTCTCCCCCCCTCCCCTACTTCCATCTTCCCTACCTTCCCTCTCTCCTACTTCCCTCTTCCCCCCTCTCCTCGTCTCCACCCTTCTCTCCCCTCCACCTCTCTACCTCTCATTCTCCTCCGCCCTTCCTCCTCCTCTAATGATTTGTTAATCACTGTTTTTCTCTATCAGTAAAGACTAAAGTTGTCTAAGCGTGTTGCTGTCAAGTGGATAAATGCTGTTGATGATGCTTAAAGAAGCAGAAATCTAGATTCAGCATTTCCATTCTGTTGCTACAGCTGGACACTTTCCACCTACCGCTGATATACTTCTGTTCTTTTTAACACTATACATCTATATGAGATGCTGTCTTGAAACAAATACCACAGTTTAATGTATCCACGTGAAGTAAGATATATAGAATGCTATTTCATTTATTGTTGCATTAAGGTTCCTGCTATTGTCACTAATTTTTGAGACTAGAATTTGATTTTGGCAAAATCCCCTCAGTTGATTATTTTTTCTTAATTGTTGCTGATTTCTTATTTTTTTTGATAGGCAAATCATCTAGTGTCCCTTTTTTTTTTTTTTTTACATCTTCTGCCTGATGCTGATTCTGCCGGACTCTGTGATTGGTCATGATGTTAACCACTACAAAACATAAACTGAGTTTTCTTAGATGCAAGACTCAGTGGAATGTGAACTATAATCTCTTTGGTTATCAATTTGTTTGGAACATTCATTTGACCCTTTAGCATTCAGATTACTCTGTCAAATGTATGGCTTATTTATTCACTTTGTTTTCAATTGATTATGCATAATGTTGTTGCTTTGAAAATTTCCATGATGTGATTGCTTAGTTTTAGAATAATATTGTAGGGTAGGTGTGAGAGGGCAAATGTGATTGAATTAAACACAAAACAGGCAGAAACGGACAGGATAAGGCCGATCTAAGCGCTAAAATCATTAAAATCAGTTTCATCTAACCACAGCTCTAAAATATTATTAATCTCTGACAGATAGCATTGTATATATAACTAGCAGTATCGCCCGGCGTTGCTCGGGTTTGTAAGGGAAATAACTATATAAGCATTTTTAGAGAGTTACTTCCCTTATAGATGCCAATTCGGGCTTTCTTAGCCATTTCTGTTTTGGTGTCTTCAAGCCATGAAGTCGTTGTTCTAAAAGAACGCTGGTCTCCTTGACAACGCTTTACGACGTTGATTTCCTTACACTCCCTTCCCCACAGCTTCACGAGGGAGGGAAGAAGGGGGAGAAGCAAACAGGTGCAGGTGTGACCGTGGACGCCAACTCCGCCGCCATCGACACACGAAAATTTATGCATTAAAATGGAATAAAAAATGATGTTAAATTATTTTTAAAATCGTAGACTCATCGTTGACGCGTGCTAATAGTCAGACGGGCTCGATATGAATCACGACTATAAGATACCAGAATTTGGTTAAACTGCACCGCAAAATGTGGGAGGAGTTAGGAATCTAAATCGAAGGGGACAGACACTCACACAACTACAGTTTTATATATATAGATATGCTTGCAATAAAGACATTACTAATGAACGGTTTCTATGTTTGATGGCAGTTGAAGTCCTAAATAGACAATGTTTTGCTACATTACTCACTTTGGCTATGAATTTATCTGTGTTGTCATTAGTTTTTTGTTGCTTAATGCATCTGGTTATTTTTTATTCAGCTATTTCATAGCATTGTCAAAAGAAAAAAAAAATCTTTTTCTACTATAGCAGTGGTTCCCAAAGTGGACGGTATTAACCCCTTCCCCTCAGGGGGGCAGTGGAATGTTCCAAGAGGGCATTGAAGAAAAGTTGGGTGATAATGGGGGTAGCAATTCATGTAAAAACAACAAAATAATGGGTTTATTAGGTTAAGTTTTATTTGTGAAATACGTTTGCTTTGAATTTGCTTCAGAAAGAGGTCTGTGTTTGTAATGGCTAGTTGGTTGGTGTGGTGCTAGGAATGTGGCCTGGGTGTCAAGTGGGTGGTAGCCCAAACAAGTTTGGGAACCAGTGTACTATAGGCACAAGGTCTGAAATTTTAGGGGAGGTGGATAAGTCAATTAAATTAAACCCCCAGTACTCAACAGGTACTTATTTTATTGACCCCAAAAGGAAGAAAGGCAAAGTCAACCTCACCAGAATTTGAATCCAGAACATAAAGACAAACGAGATGTCACTAAGCATTTTGTCTGATGTGCTAATGATTCTGCCAGCTTAATAATAAAAATGTTAATAATGATGGACTCTTCTGTCGATGAGTCTTCAATGTTTGCTGAACAAACTGCACCAATAATTTGTTTATAGTGATCAAATGTATGTGCTGTACATTAGTTCACTCTCTCCTCCATCAAATCAACATTACCTGGACAAGTGTGTCACATGTCAGGTGTTGAAATGACTGCATAGCAATGTGAAATGATGTGTTTTGCTCAAGAACACAACACACCACTCGGTCTCAGAAAATAACAATGACAATAACAACAACAACAACAACAACAGCAATAATAATAATAATAATAATAATAATAATAATAATAATAATATTGAGTGAGAGGGCAGTGCATGTCAGCAAAGTGACACTGGGGTAAAATATACCAAGCCCAGTATACCCATCATGACTACCAATCTGATAAGGGTACACCAGGCACATGCATCACAACCATATGTGCACAACATGGTGATCTCGTATCAAGATAAACAGTGCATGACCTTGCAGGTGGGGTCCAGTTAGAATTTTCTGCAGGTCGAGTAGCCCATCCTGCTCAAAAGGTCCCTGAATGATGGTTGTTGAATGAAACACCCATGATTCCAGAGATGAATTAACCAAACTGCAAAGAATTCCTTTCAACACATGGCTATGATGCTTCCCCACTACTTCTGCTTGTGATCAGAGATGCACATATCGTCAGCCACTAAGGGACATGCTCAACTGGTTAAGGTCAAACAACTGACAAGCAAATCTGTAGTAATGAGTAGAATATTTGGGTTATATTATTATTATTGCTATTATTATTATTATTATTATTATTATTATTATATTATTATTATTATTATTATTATTTGCTTTTCTGCTTTGGTAAAAACTTGTGCTTCATTTGGCATAAAGGGAATAGGAAATTTGCATCATTAGTTACTTTTAATTTTTCTCTGTAGATAAAGGTCTGTCTTTTTTCCCAGTACATAAATTCATTCTCTGCTAGAGTTTTAATTTAGATATTTAAAATACATTTTCATGTTTGTTTTAGTGCACTAGTTTATTTGAATATAACTGTTAGCATTAGTTGTATTATGGTAGTTTGAATTCAAAGATTGAAAACAATTAGATACAAGTTTTATAGGACATAGATGAGAGAGAAGAGAAGAAAAGACTGGATAGAAAGGGATTGAAAGACAATAAAATGAATAATGCACAACATAATAAACTAATAATTATATAATATTTAATATGTACAAATTCAATCAATAATTCTCTCATAGCATATTGATCTTTTTTCTTTTTCTTAAATTTTTTTTCCCTTCAGCCAACCCCTTCACACTATTTTCTGAAACTACTTGATGAAAAAGGCTTGCTTCTTCGTCATTTTACTCAGGTAAATACTGATTTTGTTGGGAACAAAATAGTCAATAATTTTCTTTTGATATCATAGTTATAAATATAAAATATGTATTGGTTTCAAATTTTGGCACAAGGCCAGCAATTTTTAGGGAGGGGGTTGAGTCGATTACATTGACTCCAATGTTCAACTAATACTTATTATATTGACCCCAAAAGAATAAAAGGCAAAGTCACCCTTGGCAGGATTTGAACTCGTAAAGATGGATGAAATGTCACAAAGCATTTTGCCTCGTGTGTTAATGATTCTGTCAGCTCACTGTCTTAATAAATGTAAAATATATATTAATACTTAATAATCAATGTTTGGGAGTAGTGAATTAATTAAATATCAAATTCATATGCCCTGAGCTTAATATCTACAGAGGGGAAAAAATACCCTTGGATGTTTTACATATGTTTATGGATTCATTATAGCAGAGAGGCTAACATAACCTCTAATCGAAGTATATTTATGTGTGTGTGTATACACACACACACACACACACACACACACACACACACACACATATATATGTATATGTATATATATATTCACACACGCGTGTGTGTATGTGTGTGTGTGCCTGTGTGTAACAGGTAAATTCCATCAGATAAATGATTGAAGAACATTATTATTAGCTTGTTGAGATGGTCTTTTATTATATGATTATTATGTTAGTTGTTATAATATAGAAAATAGAGCTGTGTAAACAGATTGTTTGTGGTTGCAGTAAAGAAATTGTCTCTAGTTCCATGGTCCATTGTGTATTGTAAGCTTCATCTGTGAGCTACTACTAAAGAGAGACAGAATAATAAATTCTA
The DNA here is from genome assembly GCF_006345805.1 of Octopus sinensis. Classification (NCBI taxonomy): domain Eukaryota; kingdom Metazoa; phylum Mollusca; class Cephalopoda; order Octopoda; family Octopodidae; genus Octopus; species Octopus sinensis. Next base: position 13,570,660 of record NC_043016.1, on the reverse strand, counting down.
GCTATGTAGAGAGGGTGATAGATCTGCTGTCTTGCATGTTGCCAGTATATTGAGAGAGTTGCTCTTCAGGTGATCCAAAGAAAAAGAACAACTTACTTGCTGCAGCTGATTCATATTCTTCCTGATCAAATTAGGTCAAGCCAAAAGCAAAGGATTTCTCTGCTGTATCAGTTCTGACCCATGTATGACTCATGAAAGATCTAGAGGTCAGCTTATTCTCATTAATTTCCTAGTGCAACAGGCAAAAACAATAGGCTGATGGCTTGTGGCAGAATGTGGATTCAATTTTGAATCTTAGCTTAGATGGTAGTTGTTTGCTACACACACACAACACACACACACACACCACACACACACACATATATATGTATATGTATATATATATTCACACACGCGTGTGTGTATGTGTGTGTGTGCCTGTGTGTAACAGGTAAATTCCATCAGATAAATGATTGAAGAACATTATTATTAGCTTGTTGAGATGGTCTTTTATTTATATGATTATTATGTTAGTTGTTATAATATAGAAAATAGAGCTGTGTAAACAGATTGTTTGTGGTTGCAGTAAAGAAATTGTCTCTAGTTCCATGGTCCATTGTGTATTGTAAGCTTCATCTGTGAGCTACTACTAAAGAGAGACAGAATAATAAATTCTAGCTATGTAGAGAGGGTGATAGATCTGCTGTCTTGCATGTTGCCAGTATATTGAGAGAGTTGCTCTTCAGGTGATCCAAGAAAAAGAACAACTTACTTGCTGCAGCTGATTCATATTCTTCCTGATCAAATTAGGTCAAGCCAAAAGCAAAGGATTTCTCTGCTGTATCAGTTCTGACCCATGTATGACTCATGAAAGATCTAGAGGTCAGCTTATTCTCATTAATTTCCTAGTGCAACAGGCAAAAACAATAGGCTGATGGCTTGTGGCAGAATGTGGATTCAATTTTGAATCTTAGCTTAGATGGTAGTTGTTTGCTACACACACACACACACACACACACCAGTGCATGCGCACACACACAAGTGCGTGCGTGCGCATACACAGACATGCACACGCATGCGTGCATGCACACACACACACACACACACACACACACGCATACACTGTATTTTGTTGTTTAGGATGTTAATAAAACATGTTATAAAAATGTTTATTGCAGGTAGTTGTTATAATACTTTTAATGTTGATATTTATGAAAGGCTTCCATTTAATTTTAGAATATTGATGGATTAGAGAGAATGGCTGGGATTGATTCTGAAAAAATTGTTGAAGGACACGGAACTTTCCAGACAAGTCATTGCATAAATTGCAAGGCTGAATATGACCTAGAATGGATTAAAGGTATGGCTTAGAATGGATTAAAGGTATGGCTTAGAATGGATTAAAGGTATGGCTTTGAATGGATATGCTTTGTATTTCAAGATATTTTAAGAATTATTTCCTGCTTCTTATTTGACAGTAGAAATTGGTATATTTATAAAATTTTAAATCTTAACTGTATAAATATGAACTTTTTCATATTTTCTCATTATTCACTTTAAGAATTTTTCAGTTATATGGTTTTATTTTTCAAAATACTTACTTGTTGAAAATAGTCTAATATTTTTGAGAAAGTAAAGAAATAATCCTTGCAATAGTCAGTATAAAATATATTATCTCCATAAGTTTAATAAAGTAAAAAATACAGAAAGTTTTGGGAAATCTGATTAATAAAAGATTTCTGTTAACGTTTTTGAATTTTCTTTTTTTTTATAATTCCCCCCCCCCCCTTCTTTTGTTAATTTTGACTGATATTTGAATTTTTTCCCTTTTTTGCTAATTTTGATTGATATTTTGATCAATAAATCAATAAATAATTTTTGTAGTTTAATAAATGAATAATAATTATATTTCTAGAAATAATTTTCAAAGATGAAATTCCACACTGCACAGAATGCAAAGGATTAGTCAAACCAGGTTTGTAATTAATTAGTAAAGCTATTAGTTGAATGCTGTTTTGTTTTTTAACCCTTTCGTTACCAACCTGGCTGAAACTGGCTCTGACTCTGTAGTACAAATGTTTTGTTTTCATAAGTTTTGAATTAAAATCTTCCACCAAACCTTTGTCACAATTTATGTTCCCAACACTAGCTGAATGATAACTAAGTTACTTTACTAAATTCTTTGTTATATTTAAAATTAATTGAAAGAAACACAGAGCATCTCAACAGAAATATGGTAACAAAAGGGTTAAAATATATAATAGAGAAACAATTCTTAACCCTTTTGATACCAACCTGGCTGAAATCCCCTCTGGCTCTGTAGTACAAATGTCTTGTTTTCAAAAATTTTGAATTAAAATCTTCCACCAAACCTTAGTCACAATTTATGTTCCTAGCACTAGCTTAATGATAACTAAGTTACTTTACTAAATTCTTTGTTATATTTAAAACTAATTGAAAGAAACACAGAGCACTCTATAGAAATATGGTAACGAAAGGGTTAGTATTGTTTTATTATTTTTTTAAATAAATCTCATTTTAGCATATAAAATGTAAATTTTTACAAGATTAAATTGTTTGATACATATCAATAATCATCATAGGATGATGGTCAACTCCTTATGAGTGATAAACCATTTCATTTATGTTCTGTACCTTTAGCTTTATGTCCTTTAGCATTTAGATTAGTCTGTGAAATATGTGAAGGTGTATGGGTCAGTGGTTAGAGTGTCGGGCTCACAATCATGAGGTAGTGAGTTCGATTCCCAGACTGGGCTGTGTGTTGTGTTCTTGAGCAAGACGCTTTATTTCATGTTGCTCCAGTTCACTCAGCTGTAGAAATGAGTTGCCACGTTACTGGTGTCAAGCTTCCCTTGGATAACATTGGTGGTTTGGAGAGAGGAGGCTGGTATGCATGGGTGACTGCTGGTCTTCCATAAACAACCTTGCCCAGACTTGTACCTCAGAGGATAACTTTCTAGGTACAGTCCCATGGTCATTCATGACTGAAGGGGCTCTTTATCCTTTTTACCCTGTTCACATTGTTTCGAATTAACCATGCATTATTTTGTAGCTTTGAGATTTCAATGATGTGATTGTTTAGTTTTGGACTGATATTGTGGGGTGGGTGTGAAAGGCTGGATCTGGGTGGTTTGAACATTAGACAGTTTAAATGCTAAAGGGTTAAATTAAGCTAAAGCTGGTAGTTCTGTCAAGCATTGGTTTGTGAATAATTTCCAGCATCAAATTTTAATCTGTTATTTAGGTTTGGTTGTACAAACAGAATTGAAAGAACTCAAAACATGAATATAGGTGCAGGCATGGCTGTGTGATAAGAAGTTTGCTTTCCAACCACATGTGCTTGGGTTCAGTCCCTATGTATGTCACCTTGAGCAATTGTCTTCTACTGTAGCCCCAAGCTGACCAAAGCACTCTGAGTGAATTTGGTAAATGGAAAGTGTGTGGAAGTTGCTTGTATATGTATATACACATGTGTGTGTGTGTATATGTGTCTGTTTGTGTTCATCCTTTCATCACTGCCTGACAACCAATCCTGGTTTGTTTATGTCCCCCATAACCTAGCAGTTAGCAAAAGTGATTGATAAAATTATTACTCAGTTAAAAAAAAAATAGTGCTGGGGTTGATTTGGTTGACTAAACCATTCAAGGTGATGCCCCAACATGGCCACAGTCCAATGACTGAAATAAGTAAAATGTGATATTTTTCATTTTTAATCAGCTGAAGTTACTAAGTGACTGAAAGGTACTTATAAGTGTCATGCAGAAAACTATTGGCCACCAAGTCATTTTATAACTTCTGCCAATAAAAAAAAGGAAATTAAAAAAATCGTTAATTTATCATATTGAAGAGACATGGCTTACATTTTATGTTTTTTTTTCTGTCTTTTAGATATTGTATTTTTTGGAGAACATTTGCCACAGAAATTCTTTGCAGTTCAAAAGGTAATTATTTGTCAATAAAATTTTGTACCTATTCATTGTAATTTCATATTACTGTTTTTTTCTCTTTTTTGTTAGCAAAATTCCAGTGGCATCAAAGTATCCACTCTTTAGTTAAGTTTATGTTACATTATTTAATGTTGTGAATGTTTTGTGCCTAATTAGAAACATTGTGTGTGTGTGTGTGTTGCAAACATTTTATGATTTTAGCATTTAACTTTGGTAATATGCATTTCTTTTTCAATTATGCTAATGTTCATGCCTATGTATGTACATATTGTCCATGTACTGAAAGAAGCCCATTGTCTGTGTGTGTGGTGTGTATGTTGACATCTCATTATGTTTGAGGTTATAATAACCAATAAAAGATTGCATTTGGCACTTACTGTAGATCAGGAGTCAGTGAACCAGGGTAAATTGCCCCAAGCGGGGTAAAAATGAAATACTTTGGGGTAATGAGGATTAATTAGTAAAATTATATAAAAAAACGTGTTCTTTGTTACAATAGGAATTTTTCTTGTGGTATGAGAAGGCCATCAAAAAGTTGTTGCCTTTTACAACAATCTACCTTTGCAAACAGGAATTTTCCAGCCTAATGAACATGAAAACAAAGCAGAGTAATCCATTGGACCTGGAAGACTGTATCCAAATTGCTCTGGCATCAAAATACCCCAATTTTGATGTAATTGTAACAGAAATGAAACATCATTTCTCGAAAACCTGAAGTGAAAAAGTTTCTAGAAAAATCCTTTTGTTTCTTATTGAGGATATTAATTTATTTTGTTGCATTTCTTTTATACTTTTTATATTTATTATTGTATTCTCCATATAAATAGATTCAATAAAACTTTTGAATTCAAAGAATCTCTCATTTTCTTCCTTTCAAATCAAGGGGTTATCGTTGGCGTAAATAAATATATTTTGGGGTAATTAGTTCAAAAAGTTCCCTGACCCCTGCTGTAGAATTTGGATAAAATGACAAGTAAAGTTAATCACCATGTCAATATGGCTGTTCCAACTGGCTACTTTGTTTGGATAAAATGTATAAATGGAAAACATGTAACCACTAGCATAGCTAGGTGGGTGCAGTAGGGGTGGTCCACCCCGGGGATCACTTTTGGGTCCGCTATAGGCAATATATGTTTTTTGTGAGCACACTCTAGCTACGCTGGTGCATGTAACTAAGAAGCTGGTCTGTAATGAATCGTTATCCTATCAAAAGGCATTTTGGGATAATTCATGTAATTGTAACTTTTGACAGGTTGATATACTTAATTGAGTCAGATGTGGATTCTTTATTTTCTAAATTATTACATTTTCTTTTTCATCACAATGCTTCTAACTAATTAATTATGTACTTTTATATATTAATTATATCACCTGGATTGGCCAGGCTGTCTGGTGCTGAGTTGGCCCCTCTGGTTACACCATTCACTCAATTCCCCTTGTGCTGCACATTGCTCCAAACATTTTTCATAGATCATCTTTCCACTTGATTGGAGGTCTTCCGAGTGGTCCCTTCCATTTGTGACGGTACCACTTGACAACTGCACAGGTCCACTGATTGTCTGTGAACCTTGTGACATGACCATCCCATTTTAGCTTTGTGTGGTGGTATTCTATGACAATGTCCTTCACTCCAATTCTATCCCTGATCTCCTCGTTCTGGGTGTGATCTCTTAGCAATCACACCTCCTAATTGTATACTTTACATAAATATGTTCATTTTTTTCAATTTTGTAGGACTTCAAGAATTGTGATTTACTGATTATTCTTGGAACATCCCTTACAGTTATGCCATTTGCTGCTCTTGTTTCAATGTGAGTATTGCCTTTTTTGATATTTCTAGGATGCCAAAGTGGTAAGCTGGTGGAATTGTTAGTACTTAACAGCAGTTATGGCTTTATGTTCTGAGTTCAAATTCTGATGAAGTCAACTTTGCCTTTCATCAGTTGGGAATGGGGGTGGAGTGGGGGTGGGTAGTAAAATAAGTACCAGTTAAACACTGGGTTGACGTAATCAACTAGCTTCTGCCCACCCAAATTTCAGGCCTTATGTCTAGAGAGGATATTTCTAGGATGTCATAAATGTTAAGGTTTAATTGTAAATTTTGTAATATTGTAATAGTTGAAGGAAGACAAGTGACATCCTTCCATTCTTCTTTGTAAAACTACATCATGTTTTGTTTTGTTTTGTTTTCTTTTGATATTTTATTAAAGTTTTTTTTTTCTTATCATAAAAATGTTTGAAGATGAATAAGTAATAGTTGAGTGCAGGCATAGACAAGAAGCAGTCTACATTTGACGTGGCTTATCATCAGGTGGGCCAAACTACTAAAGAAAATTCAAGTAACTTTTTGTTAGGTGTGCCATTCAGAAACACCTGTGGGCTGTAGGTTACCTATGACTGGTCAGGTGGATGGGTTGATGACTATTTTCATTGCAATCATCTATTATTCTTCAGTTGAATGTGTGTACTGGAAATAGAGTAAAATCATCAAGGTAATGAAACATTTACTTTGGAATATTTAAAGAATTCATAGTTTTGCTCCAGGTGCAGAATATAGACATTACCAGAGGCAAAAGTTTTCTTATCTTTTACAACCTAAATGATAATTAGTTAGATTGAAAGATGAATTTTTGTATATTTAAAATTATTTCCAATTCCTTTTACCCTTAACTTTCGTATGACAACATTTTTGTGGAAATGAAAAATAAACTATTTTTCTTTTTCTTAGGGTTCCTAACTCTACCCCACGATTATATATCAATCTGACGAAAGATGTAAGTAATGTTTTCATTTTAACTTTCATCCAGTATTCTTTGTACTTTGAATTTATTATTTTTTTCTTTCAGAATTATTTTTGAAAAGTTCTCAAATTGTCACAAACTTTCCTTTTTTGGCCCAATTCAACATTAGAAGGTTATTCATTTGTACCTGTGGAATCTTCCCAGAATGCAGGCCTGGTTAGGGTACTTTAGTGGGTTGGCTGTTGCTCAGGGAACAGATATCATTTTCTCTGCAATTATAAAATACCTTGAAAGTAGAATTCTTATAATTATGCTGTAAATATTATCCGACAGACTTGGGGACTCCAGTTTAGATTTCAGTTTCATTAACCTTTTGTCGAAGTAGTTAAAGACACAGAGCTAAGCATATGAAAATGTGTCATCGTCGTCATCATCATCGTTGTCATCCTCCTCCTCTCCATTTAATGTCCATTTTTCATGCCAACATAAGTTGGGTGATCTGACAGGAGCCACTGGATCCAAGGATTCCTGTAGAAAGTAAAGGCTATAAAAGTGCAGGGAGGTCAGTGAACGATGGACAAGAGATAGGGACGGAGGTTGTCAGATGTGCATAACTGAATGTAATGAGGGCTAAGCAAAGTTGAGGAGAGAGGGGTTGGTGGTGGTGGTGAAGTGATTGATTGTAGAGAATGAAGAATGGGTATCAGTAGGAAATGGTTCAGAAGAGAGAGAGAGAGAGAGAGAGAAGAGAGAGAGAGAGAAAGAGAGAGAAAGAGAGAGAGAGAAAGAGAGAGAGAAAGAGAGAGAGAGAGAGAGAGCATGGTGACTGGCAGCACAGAAAGCTTTGGTCAGTGGAAAAGATGAGTGGGGAGCAACAATGTTAAGAACGAGAGATGGATGTCAAAAGGAAGTGGTTTCAGGGGAGAGGGAAAGATAAAGAGCTGCACAGAAAGAGATGATGATGTATGTAGCTCTGTTATCATTTAATTACAGCAGCAGAATAAGGAATTGGTAAGAAGAGCGATGGGAAGATGAATGAGATGGAGGCAAAGGATAGATCAAAGGCTTCATCATCATAATCATCATCATCATCACCACCACCACCACCACCAGCACCAGCACCACCACCACCACCACCATCATCATCATAATCATCATCACCACCAGCACCACCAGCACCACCAGCACCACCAGCACCACCACCACCACCACCACCACCACCATCATCATCATCATCATCATTATCACCACCATCATCATCTTTTAACATCTGTTGTCCCTGCTGGCATGGGTTGGATGGGTTGACCAGGTCTGGCAAGCTGGAAGGCTGCACCAGACTCCAGTCTGTTTTGGCATGATTTCTATGGCTGCATGCCCTTCCTAATGCCAACCAAACCGTGATTGTAATGGGTGCTTTTATATGCCACCGGCATGGGTGTCACTTGCATGACACCGGTATCTGCCATGACTGCAGATTTACTTAGATTTATGAGTTTTCTTCTCAAGTATGGCATGATGCCAAATGGACTCGACCATTGCCTCTGTGAGGCCCAACACATAAAAAGTGCTTTTATGTGCCATTTATGGTGAAATGGACATATAGTATGCATGTCTGACTAGACTCCTCAAATAGATCTTCTTTGATGAACTAGCAGTTGGCTCTCAGTCTCATGGTGGACCAAAGAGGAGATACAGAGACTCTCAAAGCAACCTTAAAAAAGTGTAACTTAGAATTGTCTACTTGGCAACGTCTTGCTCAAGATCATTCACTGTGGTACACTGTGCTGTGTACCCTGTAGTACAACACCCAGAATCTGATATGACCAGAGACACTAAAGAGAGGAGGGCTGCATGGAAAGCAAGAGTCCCACTGGGTCCTCAGTCTGCTATTATGCATCTCCATTGTAACAATTGTATGTCAACAATGGGCCTCAGAAGCCACCCCAGGATCCACAAAGTGAAACATTGCTTATCTGGTCACCTTCAGAGAATGAAAGGATGTGATCATTTATGTATACATACATACATACATACATACATACATACATACATACATACATATATATATATAATAATACATATATATATATATATATATATATAAATATATATACTGGAGTAAACACATAAATGTGAAACAAGGTGGAAAAAAAGAGTACTCAAATACCAGTGGTAGAGTAATATGCTTTATTTAAAGCAGCAGAAAATTCTACAAAACCTGTTACTCTGAGTTTCGCGTTGCTGTTCATTGGTAGGAGGAAGTAGGTGTGAGAGGAAGAGAGGAGAGGAGGGTAGATGAAGAGGGGAGGAGATTTGAGCCCAAGTGGTGCAAAGGAGCAAAGAGAGAAGATTAATCCCTGTTCAAGGCACAAATGGGAGTCTGGATGGCCCCTGTGCAAGGACAATCCGAACACAAACAGGTGTTGCAAAGAGTGACTGGTAGAGTGGAAATGGCACAAGACCAGGGTGTCATTGCCGAGTTGGATGTCTTGGAGGTGTTCCGCAAACTGGTCAGCCTGGTGGCATACTGTTTGCCCAATGTATAGAGAAGGGCAGAGAGAGCAGGAGATACTGTAGATGATATTGGTAGATGTGCAGGTGAAGGATTCAGTGATGTGATAGGGTCGATGATGGGGGCCAATGAGGAGGGTGGTGTTGGAGAGGTAAGGGAAAGTGCAGTAGCATGGGCACGAGCAGTGGAATGAGCTGGGTTGGGAGGTTGGGTTAGGGAAGAAACTGTGGACCAAGAGGTCTCATAGGTTGTGGGCTCATTTGAAGGAAAGGAGGGGTCGGTTAGGGAAGATGTGTGAAGTGGAGGGATTGGACTACGAAACAAAATTTGATTTTTGCTACTAAAATTACTGATTGAAGCTGGGATGAAATTAACGACAATCTTACTGCTTGAAAAACATTAACTCCTTTTCATAATGATTTGTGGATTAGAAATTCAAAAATAGATTTGTTTGATATTACCATGGTGTCATCTGAATCTATACAGACTATTGTGCCTTTCATCCTTTCCTAACCATTAAAATTTTTTTATCTAAACCAAATTCTTCAAAAGCATTCAACCACTGTCCATGATTCTCATTTGCTCATTTCTGTTTTACTGATTAAATAATTATTATCCACTTTTATAAATTTATTTGCTACAAACTAATTTTTTTTTCATAATTTATTTACTATTTTCCAGAATGAATCTATTTTTAATGAATATTCCAATTCCCAAGACGAAAATAATTTCCGGTTAGTTTTATATCTTCTTTCAATTTTAAAGAAAAGACATAACTGAAATGAAAGATTTCAAGATTTTCAAGGGAGAGGGTGGTGGTGGTGGTGGTGGTGGTGTATAACTTATTCATTTTACTCTAAAGAGGAAAAAAAAGGAAAGTCAAACAGTTTGGATTAGGGTCCTTCATGAAGGAAAAAGAAGAGAAGAAAAAATGTTTTTCCAAGGGCTCAGATTTTGTTAATGGAACTGGGTTATCTGCATGTAAAATTTTCCAAAGAAAACCAGTCCTGAATTCTGCATTATTGTCTCAAGAACATTAATGAGTATAAGGGAGTTGGAAACAGACTGTTGGTTGCTCCTACCTTTACAGAAGATTCATCAGTGATTTTGATGTTAATCTTTGTCTTGCTAACTGCACCCTAATATTTTCAACAAACATCTGTAATATACATACATATGTGTTATATAGTTCTCACTTGGGATTATTTATTAACCCTTTCATTGCCAACCAGGCTGAAACCTCCTCTGGCTCTGTAGTAAAAATGTCTTGTTTGTAAAAGTTCTGAATTAAAATCTTCCACCAAAACCTTAGTCACAATTTGTGCTCCTAACACTAGCTTAATGACAACTAAGTTATTTTACTAAATTCTTTGTTATATTTAAAATTAATTGAAACACAGAGCATCTCAACAGAAATATGGTCATGAAAGGGTTAAAATATATAATAGAGAAACAATTCTTAACCCTTTCATTACCAACCCAGCTGAAATCACCTCTGGCTCTGTAGTACAAATTTTCAACATCTTGTTTTCGAAAGTTCTGAATTAGAATCTTCCACCAAAACCTTAGTCACAATTTATGTTCCTAACACTAGCTTAATGATAACTAAGTTATTTTACTAAATTCTTTGTTATATTTAAAATTAATTGAAAGAAACACAGAGCATCTCAACAGAAATATGGTAAGGAAAGGTTTAATGTCACAAAAACTATTCAAACTTTAAAAGATATCTTATGCTATTTTCCTGATATCTTACTGTTTTGCTTCAATGCAGTGATGTGTTTTGGCAAGGCACCTGTGATGATGGATGCGAAAAGCTGGCTGAATTGTTAGATTATCAAGTAAGTTTTCTTTTTAATATTTCATCTTGTTTCAGTCAACGGTGTGCAGCCATGCTGGAGCACTGCGTTGAAGGGTTTAGTCAAACAAATCACCTCCAGTTCATATTTTTAAGTCTGGTACTTATTCTTATTGGTCTCTTTTGCTGAACTGCTAAGTTATGGAGACATAAACAAACCATCACCAGTTTGGAAGTTATAGTGGGGACAAATACTATAGCAACACAAAGACACACTCATAGATTATACATACACATGCATGCATACATTCATACACACACACACACACACATGGCAGGTCTCTTTCAATTTCCATCTACCAAATCTACTCACCAGACTTTGGTTGGTCGAGGGCTACAGAAGAAGACTCTTGCTCAAGGTGTTGCACAGTAGGACTGAACCAGAAACCATTTGGATGGGAAGCAAGCTTCTTACCACACAGCCATGTAATTTTCAACACTTGTATAAGCAATGAGAACATGTATTGAAAAAATATTTCTGGAAGAAATAACAGCAAGTATTAATGCATACAATGCATAGCAGACAGGTGTACTGGACAGGTGCACTAAATATTATATTTATATATCTATTGTCTGTTGTCTACATACGTTTAAGCAGAACTTTCTATCTATATGGAACTGTATGTGAATATAGAAAGTTTTGAAATTTTTTGTGCATCCTTTGCAAATGAATTCCTCCGTAACTTAGTCTGTTCAATCATAAATATATCCAATTAGGATTGTAGGAGTACGTCTTGTCGATTACACTAAATACTACTCTGAGGTGAGCATTTTATGCAGCACATAATTTATGGTAATTTATGATAATTTAACTCAAAGTAGATTCAATTATTTACTGCTAATATTTACCACAATTAAGGCAGCAAGCTGGGCAAAATGCCAAATGGCCTTTGTTTGTCTTTACATTCTGAGTTCAAAAGTCTGCCAATGTTGACTTTGTCTTTCCTCCTTTCAGGGCCAATAAAATAGATACCAGTTTAATACTTGGGTTAATTTAATTGACTTACCCACCATCCCCTGAAATTACTGGCCTTGTGCTAAAATTTGAAGCCAATATTTCAACAATTAGGCAATAGGCGTGTGGTAAGTAGCTTGCTAACCAACCACATGGTTTCGGGTTCAGTCCCACTGTATGGCACATTGGGCAAGTGTCTTCTACTATAGCCTCGGGCCGATCAAAGACTTGTGAGTGGATTTGGTAGATGGAAACTGAAAGAAGCCTGTTGTATATATATATATGTATGTGTGTGTGTATGTTTGTGTCTGTGTTTGTCCCCCCTAGCATTGTTTGACAACCGATGCTGGTGTGTTTATGTCCCTGTCACTTAGTGGTTTGGCAAAAGAGACCGATAGAATAAGTACTGGGCTTACAAAGAATAAGTCCCGGTGTCGAATTGCTTGATTAAAGGCGGTGCACCAGCATGGCCGCAGTCAAATGACTGAAACAAGTAAAAAGAGAAAAAAAGAAAAAAAAAAAGACTCTAAATGTTTTCTACAGTAGTTTTTATTTTTTTTTTTAATTAAATCTCATGAAATTCAGTTACTGAAGTATTTAAATAAATGAGTGTATTTCTGATCACAGAATGTTCTTTCTGTTTTTGAAACAAAATCCAAGAAGAAGAGCCAATGGTTTTTAAAAATTCTTCCAGATCAATGTACTTAATGATATTGGTAACATAAATGAGATACGACTGAGATAAATTTACTAAATATTTTCAACAATGTATACTTCTAGGATCCCAACTTTGAGCAAAATATATTTTGAAATAAAGGCTTGCAAACAACTTGTATCCTTGCAACAATTATAGACAATTCTTCACCATTGACTTTGATCTCTTCCTAGTCATATCCTAAATATAATGAAATCCAGATTGAAAATATCAGTACTTTGTCATCATCATTGTTGGCGTCGGCCAATGGTGTTGTCATTAGCGTCAGCAGCGGCATTGTCATCATTGTTGTCATTTAATGTCTATATTCCATGCTAGTATGGATTGGATGGTTTAATAACAACTGCCAAACAGGAGAACTGCACCAGACCCCAGTCATCTACAGCTGGATGCCCTTCCTAACACCAACCACTTTACAGAGTGTACTGGGTGCTTTTTATGTGGCACCAGCTTGAGTGATTTTTATGTGCTGCCAGCACAGCTAATTTTTATGTGGCACCAATTTAATATTGCAGTCACCTGTCTATCCATTGGAATATATCCTCCTCTCGTCCTATTATTTACTTTTACTATTTTCAAATGTTCTTCAATCCGACCAATATTAAAAAAAAAAGAAAACTGTTTTCAAAAAGAACACCACCCTTTTTCCTTTTCCTCATATACATAAATTTGTTCTTTTTTTCTTTTACGTAATCTTTATTACTACTAATGTGCTTTTGCGTCTGTACAGAGCAGTTTAGAATAATAGAAAGCTATTCTGAATTGAAACCCTGCCAAAGGCTTCTTCCATTCTCAAAGAACATAGAAAATTGTGTCTGCACTGTCTTTAGAGAGAGAGGGAGAGAGAAAGAGAGAAAGAGAGAGAGAGAGAGAGAGAGAGAGAGAGAGAGAGAGAGAGAGAGAGAGAAGATTTGTGGGGGTGGCTATGAGGCATTTTTTTGTTCTAAATATTAAAATTAACTTGAACTAATTTATAAAGAAAACTTTAACAAATTATTTATTTGCCTTTTGTTTACTTTTTTTTCTGTAGAAAGAATTGAAAGAAATAATTACAAAAGAATGGAAAATTCTGGACGAGTCCAAAACCACAGCCAAACATGAAGCCACAGATTAATTGCTGTAACATCAATTGGCCAAATATGGAAAAAACATTCTCCAATAATTTGATTACACTTGACTTGCTATATAAACAACAGCTCTAGTCTTTTCTATTATTTTAAGTAGATCTGGATTACATATTTGTATGGTATATTTTTATCACTTAAAACGTATTACATCATACTCATAGAATTATCCCAATGATTTATTTTTAGCTTTTTCGTTTTGTATACAATATCTAGGAATAATAAATTGAATTTACAAAACTGTTGATTTCTGATTATTTTATCAAAATTTGTAATTAGCAATGGAAGCAGTTTTAGTTCAAAATAACATTCAATATATTATACTTCATGTAGATACACTATAGAAAGTCATGAAACTGCAATATTTGTCTTGAGATAGAATCTTGTACAGATGCTCAAAGACATCAAAATCTAGATTTAGCAATTCCATTGTCACTACTGGGCATTGTTCTTCTGCTACTGATATATTTCTGTGCTTTTTAGCGCTATACGTCTACACGAGATGCTTTCTCAAGATGGATGCTACAGTTTTCTGGTTTTCTACAGTATATCCATGCAAAGTAAGATATACAGAACACAATCCTGAACCAATATTTCTTCTGTCACTAATAATAAATTTTTACCCAGCCTGCCAGCTAATTGCAACACCAGTGTTTTGTTTAATCACTGTTTTCCTCTATCAATAGAAGCTAAATTTGTCTAAACGTGAGTTACTAAGTGGATCCATGCTACTTGATGATGCTCAGAGAAGCAGAAATCTAGATTTAGCAATTCCCCCACCACTTCTGAATGCTTTTTGTTTGCTACTGGTACTCTTCTGTGCTTCTTCTGAACTATAGGCGCAGTAGTGGCTGTGTGGTAAGTAGCTTGCTAACCAACCACATGATTCCGGGTTCAGTCCCACTGCATGGCATCTTGGGCAAGTGTCTTCTACTATAGCCTCAGGCCGATCAAAGCCTTGCGAGTGGATTTGGTAGACGGAAACTGAAAGAAGCCTGTCGTATATATGTATATATATATATATATATGTATGTGTGTCTGTGTTTGTCCCCGTTACTTAGCGGTTCAGCAAAAGAGACCGATAGAATAAGTACTGGGCTTACAAAGAATAAGACCCGGGGTTGATTTGCTCGACTAAAGGCAGTGCTCCAGCATGGCCGTAGTCAAATGACTGAAACAAGTAAAAGAGTAAAAGAGTATACATCTGTATGTAAAGCTTTCACAAGACAAATACTGCAGTTTTGTGGCTTTCTACGTTACATTCATATTAAGTAAGATACAAAATGCTGTTTATCAAAATTAATTTAGAGAAACAGCCTCAATGGGTAAAGCAGTAAATGTTTACATTCTATGAATGACAAGGTCAATAATATCAAACTTGGTATGAGGTAAATTTGACTGGAGATAATGCTAATGAGCTAAAGATTTTACTCTGGCTGAGTAGATCTGTGAAAATGGCTTCTAAACGAATTAAAGTCAGCAGGAATATGTAGAAATCTTTTAAATGATTTCCATAAGAGTTCTGTCTTCAAGAAAAGATTCCTAATTCACCAAATGTGTAGCTTCCTTAAAGAACAAAGAATTACCTTAAGTTATTTAAATTCCGAAATAATCTCTGGTGCTTTAGCATAGTTTATGATGTACTGAAGAAAATTTATCCTTAAGAATAAAACCATTCTGTTCGCTGTCTTCAGGGAGGTGTCCAGAGTTGCAGATATCATTGAAAAGATCTATAAGGGTGCAAAATGAAAGGGGTGGGATATCATCACATGGTGAGAGGAAGTCACTTCTTTTTAGCGGTTGACCAGAATCTTGTTTGGTTGTTACTCCTGCATCTAGTTGATATATGGCTCCATATATGGTAGAAGCCACATCCTGGTTCACGGTTTTGACTGACCAGTGAAATTATGTGAGTGAACACAAGGGCTTTCCTGGAGGGTGGGAATATCTGTCCCTAAGTACATGAAACTTGGAATGGTGGAGATTGCAAAAGAGCCAAATAGGTCAATGGAAGTGAAGGCCAATCATCATCAAAGGAATTGGGAATCCATCATGTACAATCCCAAAGAAATGCCAATGATGATCCAAATAGAAGCAATAAGTAATATAAGATAATCTGGGACCCCTGTGGATGATCTTATTCAAAATCACAGGAAAGAGACACCTCGACAACAGAGTAAGGATGGTTGTTATGATGAAGATGGCTTAAATCCAACAGAGCGGATATTGTTTTGAGAAATTCTTGTAAACAGAGTCTTAGAATAGGTGCATGGAATGTCAGAACTTTGAATCAGGAAGGAAAACTATGCAATTAATCCAGGAAAGTTGAGCCCTAAAAGCAAATATTATCAGGCATAGAGAGAGAGAGAGAGAGATGAGGAGAGAGAGAGAGAGAGAGAGAGAGAGAGAGAAAATGGGTAAAAGATAGCTACATCAAGACAGAATATTATGACATCCTACATGCAGGAGACAAAAAATATGGACATGAAGTAGGATTTTTTTGAAACATAAAAAGATAAAGAAAACTTGTCCTAGGATGCAGGCCTGAAAATAAAAGAATCATGTTGTAGAAAATAAGAGCAAAGTCTTTGGTCAAAATAAAGATCTTCACCTGTGAACAAAAAAAAACAAAAAAACAGCCTGCTAGGTGTTAACAAGTATGTAGAAAACAAGTATGAAAAAGAAACTTTGTGCTAACGATCCTGGGGTGGGTAGGGGTGGTGAGAGGATTTTTGGAAAATTCACAAGATCTGATTTTTCCATCATAACTTTTGGTAAAATGGTTTTATATTGATTTTTTTTCTTTATGGAATCCCACATTTTTGGATATGGAGGATCTGATTCTGAAAACAAAAATTTCAAAAGTTGCATTTTCAAAATTTCACCCCTCTCTTATAACCTCATTTTCGCTTTTTCTGGAAATTCTTTTGCGAAATGCGAAGAAAAATACGAAGATTACAATTCTCAAAATGAAAAAAAAAATCTAAGCAAGAAACTCAAAGAGGGCAGTAGCATCGAACTCCATGTGGGTGGGTGGAGGGGTTTGTGGAAATTTGGGTCAGAGTTTTTCATTAAAAATTTGAAATTTTGAAAATGTGATTTTAAAATTTTTTTTTCAGAATTGAATCCTCTATAACCAAAAACATGGGATTCTATAAAAAAAAAAATCAATATATATATCTATTTTACCGAAAGTTATGATGAAAAGATCGGATCTTGTGAATTTTCCAAAAGTCTCCCCGCCCCCGGGTCGTTAGTGCAAACTTTTTTTCATATTCATTTTCTACATACTCATTAACACCCAGCAGGCTGGTTTATTTATTTATTTTTTTTTTGTTCATGGGTGAAGATCTTTATATTGACACAGTCTTTTAATACAACCATTTTATACATCTATATACCCACTGCTGCATAATCTGGTGAAAAAGTGGAAGAGTTTTTGTCAAATAATCAACTCTGCACTAAAAGAAATGAAATCAACTGACATCTTACTGATTATGGGAGACTTCAATGGTAAGGTAAGCTGTGAAAAACGTGCGTTTAGGACAGGAAATTATGGATTGGCAAGGAAGAGCTACCCTTAGAAAAACCCTAGTTATGTATGATAGAAGTTATGTATGTATGTATGTGTGTGTATGTATGTATGTATGTGTATATGTATGTATATGTGTCTTCGTGTCTGAGTTTTGCCCACACCACTGCTTGACAAATGGTATTGGTTTGTTTACATCCCTGTAACTTAGTGGTTCAGTAAAAGGGGCTGATTGAATGAGAACCAAACTTAAAAAACAACAAAAAACACCACTAGTACTGGCATTGGTTTATTTGAATGAAACCCTTCAAAGGAGGTGCTGCAGCATGACCAGAGTCCAAAGAGATAAAAAATAATTAACGACTTTGGCCGCATCTTGGGACTTCACTGTCTCTTTGGTTAATATTTGTGTATTTATGTACACATACAAACACTCGTGCGTGCACACACACACACAAGCATGTGCATGTGCACAGGAAATTCTCGAAATTGAGGTATTCAGAAAAATGAAACTCTAGTCAAAAAGCATATTTGAAAATCATCAATGTTTAAAAGAAAGTGCTGGCAACGTGTTACTGTGTTTTAATTATGGTCTGCTTCTGCAACTTTTAAAAATTTAGTACCAAATTACTTAATTTGTACTTAGCAGCTAATAAAGTAATTTCCCTCATATTGCTTGTCTCTTATTTATTTATTTATTTAATTATTTCTATTATACTCTTTATTCACACTATAAATGTATATAAAAAAAGCGAAACTATATAGATCATTGAAAATTCAGAATAATGGCACTTCAGTTGTTCAAGGTTGCCCGTATTTGGGTAACTCGATGATGATGATGATGATGGCAATATTCAGAGATCATGAAGAAGAACAGCAAGCCCTTGTGCAGTTATTTAAGCTGATTCTTGCATGCATTTGGTGCAAGTATGTAAGACTTTGATTCAGATAGAGTTTGTGAAGGTGACTCCTTGTTTGGTGCTTTCGAAAGTTTACTGTAATTTTTGTAATCAACATTAAAAGATTTGAACATTTGCAGAAAGATTCCACAGGTAATTGCATAAAATACATTTTACTTAAAATCATAAAGTTTAATATATAATGATATTCAATTATTACATTTTCTCAAGTTACACATTTTCTTTTAAATAAAAAGGGTTCAATTCAGGCAAGGGACCAAACTTCTTTTAACTAAATATTGAATTATCTCCCTTTACTTCCTTAAAATTGAGATTTCTTTGCAACTAAATGCATATTTCAATGCAGATATATTTTCGTGTTATGTTCCTCTCACAGTCATTAAGTGCCAATAAAATTGCATTGTCTTCATTCAAGGGGTGAATTTGCAGAGTCGTTAAATTCAAATTCCATTGACATAAATTTCGAGCACTTTTTGGTTATCTCACCCCATTAAAATATTGGATTATCTCCCCGCTCCGCCCGCTTTATGAAAATATCGGTACTTTTGGTTATCTCCCCCAACTAAAAAATTGTTTAACCTTCAATAAAAAAAAAAGAAAAGATTAATAAACAGGAAAACTGAAAAGATTAAACATCTTATTGAATCTAATAACATTTTTATAACAGGAGGCCAAGGATCTATACTTTAATCCAATCTCTTGTCGCCTTATAAACTCGATGGGGAGATAATCCAATTTTTTAATGGCAATTTATTACATTCGACGGATATTTGTCCTCATCTTGTTTGTTGTTAACACAACGTTTCGGTTGATATATCCTCCAGCCTTCATCAGCTGTCTTGGCGGAAATTTCGAACCTGGGTTCGCATTCCTAAGGTATTTTTCGATGTTGTTATTATTGTCATTGTTATTATTATCATTATTATTATTATTATTATCATTATTATTATTATTATTATTATTATTATATTATTATTATTATTATTATTATTATTATATTATCATCATTATCATTATTATTATTATTATTATTATTATTATCATTATCATTATTATTATTATTATTATTATTATTATTATTATTATTATTATTATTATCATCATCATCATTCAGGTCACTGCCTGGAATCCAATTCGGAATTTTGGGGTTAGTAGCCCACGCTCTTAATCACAACACCATATGCCCGTGGACATAGTAGTTAAGAGCACGGGCTACTAACCCCAAAATTCCGAGTTCATTTCCAGGCAATAACCTGAATAATAATAATAATATAATAATAATAATAATATAATAATAATAATAATAATAATAATAATAATAATAATGATAACAACAACAACAACAACAACATCGAAAAACATCTTAGGAATGCGAACCTAGGTTCGAAATTTCTCCAAGACAGCTGATGAAGGCTGGAGGGTATATCAGCCGAAACGTTGTGTTAGTAACAAACAAGATGAGGACAAATATCCGTCGAATGTAAATCTATATATATAAAACTGTAGTTGTGTGAGTGTCTGTCCCCTTCGATTTAGATTCCTAACTACTCTCACATTTTGCGGTGCAGTTTAACCAAATTCTGGTATCTTATAGTCGTGATTCATATCGAGTCCTTCTGGGTATTAGCGTGCGTCTACGATGAGTCTACGATTTTAAAAATAATTTAACATAATTTTTTATTCCATTTTAATGCATAATTTTTCGTGTGTCGATGGCGGCGGAGTTGGCGTCCATGGTCACACCTGCACCTGTTTGCTTCTCCCCCTTCTTCCCTCCCTCGTGAAGCTGTGGGGAAGGGAGTGTAAGGAAATCAACGTCGTAAAGCGTTGTCAAGGAGACCAGCGTTCTTTTAGAACAACGACTTCATGGCTTGAAGACACCAAAACAGAAATGGCTAAGAAAGCCCGAATTGGCATCTATAAGGGAAGTAACTATCTAAAAATGCTTATATAGTTATTTCCCTTACAAACCCGAGCAACGCCGGGCGATACTGCTAGTAATGTATAAAAAAAGAGACTCATACTTTTAAAAGGTGCGTAAGAAACTGGTATTTTTATGTTGGACAAAAATATTTCATGATTAAAAAGATTGCTAATTAATCGTAATATTCCTGAAGTTTTACGAAATTATCATTAGTTATACGGTAAGGATTCAATTTTCAAAAGCTACACATTTCTGTAAAAAGTATGAAATGACTGGATTTATAAAAGGAGCTGGATGGGAAGGGAGGTAACTGTCTTCTTGATTTTTTTCGGATAAACAGAGAAGAGAAAATTTGGGCATAGAGAGAAGAAAACAGACACAAAAAGCGAAATATCGACAAATTTACGTCGAAAGGAAATAATTACTGGTTAATGTCGACCAAAATTCTTGATAGATAATTCACTTATTTTTCTTTTCTTTTTTTTTACAGAGGTATTAACGAATATTTTTTTTCTTCGAGTTAACTCCCTTCATTACGGTTTTCGTTTATTACAGAAAACACCAATTCTTTTCCATCTTTTCATAGTCTTTAATGTGACAGAGTTTGTATGACTTCAGGAATCGGCATTTCGGACACATTTCGTCGTCCATCAGCGCTATGCTGTCGTTCTCTCCAGCTTGTGTTCCATTCTTGTCAAACATTGAATCCAAATTTGAGTACACTAAATTTTGTTAAAAAGAGCAAACTAACAAAAAAAAAATTTTAAAAATTCAGTTTGCTTCCCAATCACATGGTTCCGTGTTCAGTCCCACTGCGGGGTATCTTGGGTAGGTGTCTCCTACTATAGCCTCGAGAAAATCAAACCCTTGTGAGTGAATTTGGGAAAAGGAAACTGAAAGAAATTTGTCTGATATTTAATCGTTCGATCAAAATTCTGTATTGCCGAACGCCAAAATTACGGATGTCAAGTGGTGTTAGGGGGACAAATACGAACACAAAGATAGACACACATGCACACACACATCTCTCTCTCTCTCTCTCTCTATATATATATATATACATATATACGACGGACATTTATAGTAGAAGACACTTGCCCAAGTGGGATTGAACCCGGAACCATGTAGTTGGGAAGTAAGCTTCTTACCACACAGCTACACACACACACACACACACACCACACACACACACACACACGCAACAAACGAAAATTCCTTTCAAACTTTTTCAAGGATTATCTTTGAAATCCTCTTAACACAATATTTGCACACACAGCTGACAATGATCTCAATAGAAAAGAAATTTGTCTTTTAATTCAATAAATTCTTGACCCTTGCTGAAATCCCTTTAACACAATATATACACACAGTTGGCCATTTTCTGTTTTGACTCAAATATTTCCTTCCCTGAAACTGTATACACCCACCCACCAAAACACACACACACATACCTGAGCATATCCTGAATAGGAACTTGCTATTCTATTCAGAAGCATTCTTTTCCCTTCAATAGAATTCCTTAAGCTTGACCTCTTGAACCCCATTCCAGACCCCTACACAGTTATCATGTATAAGAAGAGCCACTAAGATTGAATTTCACACATTCTTTAACTATGCTCCAAATATGACAACAAATTGTTTTTAATTTCCAAGTTTGTTTCTTTTTCCCTAATTTTTAACTTTCAATTCTTAATCTGATATGTATATTATTAAATATTTTTGTGCATCTAGTGTTTTTAAAGTTTTTATTAATAATCTTTCTAATAGATTTTTATAAAGATTGTCCTTAAATGTTTAGCAAAGGGAATTATTGTCCATGTAGTTTTTTTCTTGGTCTACCCTGATTGAGCATTGATTTGTAGTCAGAAAGTAATTTTTCCTCAAACATGGTATTGGTTTCTTTTTGAAGATGGACAAACACATCGAAACCAGGAATATTTTATAAAAGTCATTCCATATAACAAATATAAAACAATCTTTTAACATACTTTTGTGCTGTTTCTACCTTTATTTTTAAACTATAACTTTTGATTTGTATATATTCTAAAGCCTTTTTCATATATACACACATATATATATATATATATATATGGCGCAGGAGTGGCTGTGTGGTAAGTGGCTTGCTAACCAACCACGTGGTTCCGGGTTCAGTCCCACTGCGTGGCATCTTGGGCAAGTGTCTTCTGCTATAGCTCCGGGCTGACCAAAGCCTTGTGAGTGGATTTGGTAGACGGAAACTGAAAGAAGCCTGTCGTATATATTTATATATATATATATATATATATATATATATATATATATGTATGCGTTTGTGTGTCTGTGTTTGTCCCCGTAGCATTGCTTGACAACCGATACTGGTGTGTTTATATCCCCGTCACTTAGCGGTTCAGCAAAAGAGACCCATAGAATAAGTACTGGGCTTACAAAGAATAAGTCCCGGGGTCGATTTGCTCGACTAAAGGCGGTGCTCCAGCATGGCCACAGTAAAATGACTGAAACAAGTAAAAAAAATATATATATATATCACAAACAAAAATGCTAGTTCTAAAATCTCTCCAAGAGATTAATGCAGTAGTTGTACTGACAAGTAATATTCGTAGCCACTTTAACATGGCTGTCTGTTTGAACGGACTCTGCTGCAATTTTTTAACACCAAGAGGATATTTCCTCTAGCTGGTTAATGATGCACACCTACATCCAATAAAATTGCGAGCAGGGAAGCGAACCCCTACCATCTCCTAGCAACGGGACTAGTAGACCAGTCCTGGTTTGGGGCTATTTCTGCCACTCCTCAGTACTAGACACCTCATCTGCTAGAGAGGATAGCAGCTCACTTCTGCATACAATATATATATTTCAAGGCCATGTCATCAGAATGAGGGACGAAAGAATACCTAAAGTCCTCATGTACAGCCAGCCTGAGAGTGGACACAGGAATATTGGTTGATCATGGCTCAGATATAAGGACAAGCTGAAGAGTAACC
>NC_043016.1:13532447-13542447 GCF_006345805.1 Octopus sinensis | reverse complement strand
CTGTCAGGCGCCGGGGTTGCTTTTGTTTATAATGGAACCACCAGCCGAGTCTTGCTAATTTCAAACATTGAACCGTGTTTTTATTCCTTCTGGATGTTGTCCAATTCTGCCTGTGATTCACACGACTACACAAAAAATTTTTTAAATCTTACGTAATTTAAGGGTTATATAGCTGTTATTTTTAGCACATCTTACGACCAATTCATACACTCCTCATTTGCTTGTCACTCTGGCGTATTAATCTTTTCGATATCTTTTCTCCTCTTAAACACAATTTAATGGTCTACTGTTGGAATTTAAGCCAAAATATTAGGATTGTCCGTATTTTAAACTGTAATTAAAAAAAGAAAATCGAAAAATTAATTAAAATTTTTTTATTCATAGTCGTATGATTTCCCGTGCGTTGAACACGAATTCACAAAAGTTTTCCGAAAATTCTAAAATATTATAAAAAAAGTAGAGATATTATTACAGTGTTGGGGGAAAAAAAAAAAGAAAAGAAAAAAGGCGTAAGTTTCTTAATCTGGCAACGATTGTCCCAAAGGTTGTTGAATTAATGAGGTACGACATGCTGTGCTCCCGCTGGGGCTGAAATGGGCTCTGCGCATTGGACCCTATTGGGATCACGTCACCCACAACTCAAGAAATCCCCACTTCGTCATGTCTTCTGGTCATTTATACTGTGTCCATCCCTATACCCCTTATTAATCACAAAACACCAATGTTTCCTCCTCTACAACGTAATCCCTCTGGAAATCTATTTCAGGTCAAATCCCCTTCAGCTGTCAATTTGCGACTCTTCAGAGGTCACATTCATACCGCGGCATCGTTCGTATCATCTAACACCAATGTAAGGGAAATAATCCTAATTTAAATTATAGTTACTTCCCCTTAACTAGACCAATCCGCCTAATTATATTCATGAAACTAAATTAAATAAGTTTCGTTGCCAGATCTTGTGTAATGAATTTGTATTTTATTGCTGTTTTTCGATATTGCAAATAAAGTGAATATATTCGTACAACTGACTGAAATAATTCAGGTATTTTTATCGAAACGAGGCAAATCATCTTTAATTCATTTAAAGTCGAAGATTAACACACACAATGTTTAAATAAAATATATTTTTTAGTTTATAAAAATGTATTAACGATTTTTTTTCTTCCCGAAGCGAAAATATACTTTAATGATGCTCATTCTTATGCAAGGAAGTATTTCTGTTGTTATTTTCATAACAATTAGAAAAGTTGGGTAAACAGATTATTTGGTTCATCTTTAAGAAGAGTCGAAAGTTGAAGCTAATTCTAACTCAATGTTTTAAATACTTTAAGGCTCTTCAATATAGATATAAGTTTCTGAGTTATCATACAACTTCGTTGTGATATACAATAACACCTGTAATATATTCTGCAGGTAAAACAGTATATATATATTTTTTGTTTTCCCGTATTTTATTATACTACACATGCAATATCATTAAACTGAATCCACTTTTTATCACTCTTCATTATATATTTCTATATTTTCTTTCAATTTTTACTGTTCCACGGGTTTGAAGTCTTAATGCTGCTAATCTTTTTTTTTTTTATATATATAAATACGACGTTCAAGTTTTGTTAAATATTTTACAAAAGAGAAAAAAAAAATCGTAACCGTAAAAGCAAAGGAAATTTAAAAAAAAAAAGGCTAGTTTTACAAATATTTCAGACATTATGTGAGCTCCAATGTCAATTGGTTTATTTAAAACAAATGTGTATAATTCTTTATTGGAACAATGGATCTCGAAGCTCATAATGCTATAAATAACAGCATGTAAATATTTGGTTGAAAAACTCTTTTGGATGACAAAAATTCCACGAGCAGCCTTCAACTTCTTTTTTTTTATCTACAGAGGTCTTTTAGCTCAATATTTTCTTTTAATATTTATAGTTTTAGACGTGCTTCGAGATCCAGGATTATTTTCACGTTCTCTCAATATATATATATATATATTTATAGTGAGTGTGTGTGTATTTGTTAGTCTGCAAAAATAGGTTTCCTACAATAAATATATAGATAAATAAATACATGAAAAAACGATTTCAATCTCTGTTTTCAGTTTCAGCTGTAATATCTTTCACTTGCTTCAGTCATTAGACTACGGCCATGCTGGGGCACCGTCTTGGCGTCTTTTTTTTTCTTTTTCGTCGAATGAACCAACCTCAGTACTTTTTTTTTAAGCCTCGGCCAGATTGGAGACTGGTGCAGCCTTCTGGTTCGTCAGCCCTCAGTCAAATCATCCAACCCATGCCACCATGAAAAGCGGACGTTAAAAAATGATGATGATGATACTATTATATCGGACTATTTTGCCGAACCGCTAAGTTGCAGTTACTCAAACTCACCAACACCGGTTGTCAAACGGTGGATCGGTGGGACAAATACACACACATATACGACAGGCTTCTTTCAGTTTCCATCTACCAAATCCACTCATAGGGCTTTGGTTGGCCCGAAGCTATAGTAGAAGACACTTGTCCAGGGTGACACTCAGTGGCACTGAACCCGGATCCATGTGGTTGGGAAGCAACCACACAACCACTTGGATTAATTCATCTTTTAAAAACTTCTTCATTGTTTCTAAATATGGCAATTCCCAAATTCCCAAAATGTTTCCGAAGACAATGAGTTTTTTTGTTTTTTTAAAAAAATACTCTTTATAATCTTTTATGTTCTGTGTTGTTGATGTTTGGAAATAGCATAACAACAACAACAACAACATCGACGATGACAATAATGATAATAATAATGACTTCTAAATATAACAACAATAATAATAGTTCTTTCTTTATTGGCCACAAGGGCCGCAATAGCATTTATGACAACAGAGAAACAAAGGACGCGGGAAATTTGATTAACATTGGAATAATTAAATAATTACAAACTACAAAAAAACACAACAAAAAACAAAGAAAAAAAATAAAAAGGTGACATTTAAAATAGGAAGAATTGGTTTTCTATTAACTTTTATCTTTTAATTGCGGCAATCTTCATGTTTTACCTGTTTCACTCATTTGACTACGACCATTCTGGGGCACCGCCTTGAAGAATTTTTAGTCAAATGAATTAACCCCAGTACTTCAGATTTTTTAAAAACCTTGGTACTTATTCTATCGGTCGTTTTTGCTGAACCGCTAGGTTACAGGCCATATACTCAATACCTGTTGTCAAGCGGTGGTGGACACTCACACGCACACGACGGGCTTCTTTCAGTTTCCATCTACCAAATCCATTCTCAAGGATCTGATCAGCCCAGGGCCGTAGTAGAAGATATTCGACCAAGGTGCCACGCGGTGGGACTGTTGAAGTTTTCTTTTCTCAAATGAATTTTGTCACTAACCATTTTCTTTTTTTTTCTTTTTTTACCATATTGTAGAATATTTCTTTCCACTGACAATATTATTAAAAGTGGAACCGAAAGATGAGAGAAAGAGAAAACAAACATCAAACGGTGTAACATTTCGAAGATCTGAACAAAAAATATAGAATTAAATGCTATTTCGAGGATGAGATTCGGTGGCTGGGGTGATTCAACTGGCAACAGAATTTCTTTGGAGGGGGACTTCTTTTAGGAACAAGTTGTGGGGCGGTGACAAAATGTGGGGCGTGTCAATCCTGGAAGTGGGCGGTAACAGAAATGAAGGGTATTATTTTCTCGCCAACTCAAAGAGGCGGGAAAACACTCGCACGCACGCATTCGATTTTTTTTGTTTTTGTTCAAGACTATCATTTGCAAAGTTGTCGTAAGAACAGCGCGGAAGTGTTTTTCTTCTTCTCATTTTGAGGTTTTAAAACATTACATGTTTCGTTTATGTCAAAGTTAATACTTTGAGAACAGTCAAAAGTACCGCAATATATATATTTTCTTAAAGTAGTGGAAATAGCTAAAAAAAACCTTTTGGCTGCTATTTCTAATAATTTCAGTATGTGGCAAAGTAATTTATTTTACTGAGCCCTAATTATATAACGTAATATTTTGAATACGCCTTGAATGGTCCTTTTACATACTGAACACTACTTGGTGAAATTAATTAATAACTAATTGATTTTACCCTTAATTATTGATATATATATATATAATATATATATATATATATATTATATATATATATATATATATATAATATATGTTGGCCTTACAATCTGACGCATTCGTCTATATATTTAAGCAGACGTATACGTGTGCGTGCGCTTTGTATGTCCATATGTACAAACACACACACACCGTGCATATATACGCGTAAATATTTCTATATACATACTTTATAAAAGTGTCTGAAGGTCCCATAGTTTTAGGTATGGCGTACATCAAACGCATCTCTGATTATTGCTTTACTTACTACATTATATGCGTGTGTACGTGTAAGTTCGTATATATATATATATATATATATATATATATATATATATATATATATATATACATTATATATATATATAAATATATATATAAATATATATATACATATATATATATACATACATAACCACACACACACACACATACACACACACACGCATCTGCACATAAAAGGATATAAATGCGTGTGTGTGCCTGTGTACGTGTGTGCGTGCATGCGTGTGTGTTGAGTTGTGGTTGTTCTAATACGACGGCAGCTGAACGTTCGCTGATTCGGTGACTCAGTACAAAAGAGAAGAGTCAATAAGGAAAGGACTTAAGAGTACCGCTCCACTTGACTTTCGCAACACACACACACACGCACACACACACACAACACAAACACACACACACACACGCACACACACACACGCACACACACACACACGCACACACACACACAGACACATACCACACACTGTGTGTGTGTATATATATAAGTGGCTGTGTGGTAAGTAGCTTGCTTCCCAGCAAACATGGTTCTGGGTTCAGTCCCTCTTCAGGGCATTTGGGCAAGTGTCTTCTACTTTAGCCTCAGGCCGACCAAAGCCTTGCGAGTGGATTTGGTAGAAGAAATGCATTTATGTGTCTGTGTTTGTCCCCACCACCATTGCTTTGACAACCGATGTTGGTGTATTTATGTCCCCATAACTTAGCTGTTTGGCAAAAAAGACCAATAGAATAAGTACTAGGCTTACAAAGAATAAGTCCTGAGGTCGATTAGTTTAATTAAAGGCGGTGCTCCAGCATGGCCGCAGTCAAATGACTGAAACAAGTAAAAGAATAAAAATGTAAATATATATATATATATATATAAAATCCAAGTTTAGGGAATGGAACAGGTAAAATCTAAGCTTCATATGTTTCCTAGCAGAACCTTGAAGTAATAATTACTCAATAAGGGATATTCCACTAGCTTATTTATAGGATGACCCAATATATTATATATATATATATATATATATATATATATATATATTATATGTCTTTTAGTTTTTTAGTCTTTTACTTGTTTCAGTCCTTTGACTGTGGCCATGCTGGAGCACTGCCTTTAGTCGAGCAAATCGACCCCGGGACTTATTCTTTGTAAGCTCAGTACTTATTCTATCGGTCTCTTTTGGCGAACCGCTAAGTGACGGGGACGTAAACACACCAGCATCGGTTATCAAGCATTGCTAGGGGGACAAACACAGACACACAAACACACACACATATATACATATATACGACAGGCTTCTTTCAGTTTCTGTCTACCAAATCCACTCACAAGGCATTGGTCGGCCCGGGGCTATAGCAGAAGACACTTGCCCAAGATGCCACGCAGTGGGACTGAACCCGGAACCATGTGGTTGGTTAGCAAGCTACTTACCACACAGCCACTCCTATATATATATAGGATAATAACAAGGATGATGATGATGAGGATGAGAATGACCATGATGATGGTGATGATGATGATGATGATGATGGCAACAATTGAAAATGGTGATGATCATGACGACGACAATGATGATGAGAAATATATCTTCACAACCTTTACTGTCGTAGATTCAACTCAAGATCTTAAAAACAATACTGCTATTTCCTATTTCTTTACTACCCACAAGGGGCTAAACATAAAGGGGACAAACAAGGACAGACAAATGGATTAAGTCGATTATATCCCCCCCCCCGTGTATAACTGGTACTTATTTAATCGACCCCAAAAGGATGAAAGGCTAAGTTGACCTCGGTGGAATTTGAACTCAGAATGTAGCGGCAGACAAAATACCGCTAAACATTTCACCCGGAGTGCTAATGATTCTGCCAGCTTGCCACCTTATTACTGCTATTCCATGTCTTGACATTACCTCTGCAAGGCAAGTGCGATTTGTGGTGAATAAAGCTATCTTCTTAAGAGTTTTGTTCCTCAAATGGCAATTCTCTTAGTGTTGGGACAAACTTTGTTGCTGTTTATCTGTGTAAATTTTCTGTCATTTACATGGCTTTCACTTTGAATACAGTTTGATCTTGGCACGACTTGAAATTAGCACAACGAAATATTATGAATTAACATAAACCCCAAAGGAGAAGACGTTTCTGTAATCTTCTTTTTACTGCTGATACATAAATATTGTACATGTTACATTATAACGCATTTCCTATAAATGAACATTCAGAGAACCCACTTCAAATATTGGCAGCTTTCTTTTCATATTGCTTCAGTATATATGTATGTCTATCAGCCATGTTTATGTTGCAGTGAACATTTCCCATGGGTAAAATAAAATCCTGTATATACTGTCTGTGCATGTGTGAATGTGTGAATGTGTGTGTGTGTGTGTGTGAGAGAGAGAGAGTGTGAATTCGTGTATGTACGCTTATCTATATGTGAATGGAGATTATATATAAACACTCATATGTATATATATATATGTTTGGTGTATGTGTGTAAACAAGAAACTATTCATATATGTATGTGTATATGTGTGTATATATATATATATATATATATCATCTTCATCGTTTAACGTACGTTTTCCATGCTAGCGTGGGTTGGACGGAGATATATATATATATATATATATATATATGTAGTTGGAATTTACAAAAAATAAACAAAAAAAGATGAAGACGGGTGTGTAAACAACAAAAGATGTATACATATACATACATATAAATGTATGTAAATATATATAAAATAAAATACAAAATGGGACAAGAACACAAAACATCTGGACAACTAGGTGATACAAAAAGGGACAACAAAACATCCAGATAGACGATACAAAAAAACAAGGATGGGTCACTTGAAGCCAATTTATGGAAAAAATTTATGGAATCTATTTGTATGGGGAGACATATGGCTTGGTGGTTAGGGTGTTGGACTCATGATCATAAGATTGTGGTTTCAATACCTGAACCGGACGAGGAATTGTGTTCTTGAACAAAGCATTTTATTTTACATTGCTCCAGTCCACTCAGCTGGCAAAAATGAGCAATCTTGGAATGGACTGGCATCCCATCCAGGGAGGAATATATATATCCGAGAGAAACCAGGAAACTATCCCTTTGTTCCTTACAGAGTAATGTGGACTAACCATTTGTATAGGGAAAGTGTTTATCCATTAAAGTAAGGAAGGTCCTAACCTCACAAGTTTTTATGTTTAGGTAGAAGGTGGGTGTGAACCACAACACTTTCCTTTGGTGGGGTTAAGGTTTGGCATGTGGCAGACAGCATCCTTAAAACTGCTGGCAGCCAGAGCCACATAATGGTATGGCACAGCAATGTCGAAAATCTCTTTAGAAGAAGACAGGGGTGGAGATGCTTCTGCTGACTCCCTTTACCAAGTTTTTGAATGCTCTGGTTGGATGACAGGAAGCTGTGTTAAAGTACATCAGCCTCTTGTTTAGTTTCTTAGAGGACCATTGGCACCGGATTCCAAGTCCCAAGGCCAAATCGATTTCCTTGATATTGACTGTGAATGACATTCAGCTATTACAGTCACATGATGTCAAAACAAAGAAACACACACACACACACACATACATACGTACATACATATATACACACAAATGCATACATACATATATATTATGTATGCAGGGAAAAATCCAAGCTTTGTCCTTTTGAAGCATATCTACTTATTCCAGTATAACAATCCAGAGTAAAGTTGTTGTTGTTGTTGTTGTCTTGATGTGAACATCTTGATATTAGATGTTAGTTAGTTAGTTAATTTTTTGGCTCAAAAAGCAAAAAGCAAGGCCATGAAGTTATGTAAAGGGTGGTGTTCATGTAAAGAGTTCAGGCCACTTGTGGTCAAGGGAGACTTTGAACCGAGTGGTCGTCAGCATCTTCACTATCTCGTCCGGCAGCTTATTCCACGGATCTGCAACCCGGACGGAGAAAGCCCCTCTCCTTCGATTGAGATGAATTCATCGCAGATAGAGCTTTTTGGAGTGACTCCACAGCCGACGCTCTGGAGCAGGAGTGAAGAACAGCTCTTTCAAGAGATAATCTGGAAATGTTGTTTGCGGAGTTATTATGTAACAAAAGAGGAATCTGGAAAGTTTTTTGGCAGATTTTCTGTCTGAAGCATTTTAAATAGGAAATTTCTTACGTCATCATCATCGTTTAACGTCCGCTTTCCATGCTAGCATGGGTTGGATGGTTCAACTGGGGTCTGGGAAGCCAGGAGGCTGCATCAGGCTCCAGTCTGATCTGGCAGTGTTTCTACAGCTGGATGCCCTTCCTAACGCCAACCACTCCGTGAGTGTAGTGGGTGCTTTTTACATGCCACTGGCACAGGTGCCAGGGGAGGCTGGCAATGGTCATGATCAGTTGGTGCTTTTTATGTACCACTGGCACAGAAGCCAGTCAAGGTGGAGCTGGCATCAGCCACGTTTGGATGGTGCCACCAGCACGAGTATCACAACTACAATTTCCATTTGATTTTTATTTTGATGTTGATGTACTTGACTCATTAGGTCTCCTCAAGCACAGCAGGTCACCCTATAATCTAAGGTAAGCACAGCAGGCCATCCTGCAATCCAAGGTACTTTGGATGGGCTGGGGCTGCTATGTTTATCCAAAATGTACAACTTTGTAATTCCTGTTAGCAACTGAAACATGTGTGTATAATGGTGAATGAATAATACCCACTAAACTTTTCCAACTTCCTGGTTTGATATACATGGTAGGGTAGAGAAGACGGACGTTTTTGAAAAATTCACAAAAATCATTGAGTTTGGCAGCAAACAAATTTTATTGACATCAAAGAGTTTGTATTGAATTAGCATTCATCAAAGTCAAGTGTGGAAAACAACATCCATTGGGTAGCATCTGTTTCCATTGATGCAATTCTGAAGGTGTTCTTGGAAGTTGGCCTCAAGCATTGTTTTGTCGATTCGGGTGACTTCCATGTGAATAGCTTCTCTTAAATCATCCAACGTATGGGGGCTTATGCACATACACACGTGCCTAGAGGTTTCCCCCACAAGATATAATCACATTAACTAAATGAGGTTGACATTTGCCTCAAAAATTGCTTCCATCTGACGTGTGAACTTAAGCCACTGTGCATAGTCCCATGGTTTCAACTGTTGCCCAATGACCAATTTCTATGGGTGGAAATTCAGGTCTTTGGGTGTTCATGCAAAATATGCCTAATCCATGCCAAGTTTAGTGGAATGCCACCATGCAGAGCAAGTCAGACTCTGTATCATAGCTTGCCTGACACGTTCCACGTTTTCTGGGTTCCATACCATTTGTGGCACCTCCCCAGCAGTCTCCTATTTCCGATTCCTTAGTGTACCTCGTGTATGAAGTGCATTCACCTAACATAAGATCGTGTTATGGGTAGGAACAGCCTGGTTTCTTCGATGAATGTCGAAGTGGCACCGAAACTCACACTGAACTCCTATGACAGACATGTTATTCTTCACGTAACTGTTAACACACGATGCTCTCTCTCTCTCTCTCCTGCTCTCTCCTGCTCTCTCCTGCTCTCTCCTACTCTCTCCCACTCTCTCTCCCGCTCTCTCTCTCCTGCTCTCTCTCTCCCACTCTCTCTCCCGCTCTCT
>NC_043016.1:13514947-13527447 GCF_006345805.1 Octopus sinensis | reverse complement strand
TTATGTATACATACATACATATATGATATATATGTTATATGCATGCATATATATATATTATATATATATATAGATAGCATAGATATTATATAAATAAACATGAGATATCCCTGCATATCTCACGTCTATTTTCATTCCTATTTTCACTTCTCCATTTCACTCTCTATTTATATCTATCTTAGAATAACTATTACTTAAACATTTTCTCACACTGTCTGTGATAAAATATCCTGGAAACAGCTGTAAGACTTATTTATAAATGTTCTGAAATCTTTCACAGTCTTGGATTTTTATCACATTCTGTTAATTTATATATATATATATATATATAAATTTATATATATATATAAATATATATATATATAAAGTATGTGACCTCGTCTGTATCACTAGAGATTTTTTTCCCCTGTCTTCCCTTCTCTGGATCTTTCCTTCTCCTATGTTTCCGACGAAGAGCTCCGCTCGAAACGTCAAACCCTCCTTCTTTTCTGAGCATCCAATAATACTTTATTTGTTCCACGTCCTTGCGTTGTTGTTTTTTTGTTTTTGTTTTCTTGTTTGGATTAACTTTATATATATATATATATATATATAAATAATTATCCTCACCATCAACATTTAACATCACATCCCTTTACCCATGTCAGCATGGGTTGGATGGTTCAATATGAACAGGCAAACCAGAGGGCTGGTTCCAGTGACTTTATGGTAGCCTAGATCAGGATGTGTATACACACTTTTGCTTGTACATGCAGTCACACAGGGGATGTTGGATGCATATACACACACACATGTGTGTATATATAAGAATATATGTGTGTATGTATGTATGTATAAGAATGTGTGTGTATATAATATGTGTGCATATATAAGAATGTGTGTATATATAATATGTATCTACACATACATATACCCACACTTGCAATCAGTTTGGAAACAAATGATCTACAATAGATGCAAAGCATTTGAAGCTCAAAGAATTGAATAATCTATCTTGAAACTTGCACTTCGTAGACAGGATTTAACTAAAATTGCAGACCCTTTTCTGCTTAAAAATATTTGTTAGATCTGCAGTAGAGTTTGTTGGTCAAGAGCAGGACTTGCAAATCATATAAGATCTCATGACAGTATTTATTAACTGAAGACATGGACTTCTTCTTCAAAGAAGTGGCAATCACCATATATCATCATCATCATTTAACGTCCGTTTTCTATGCTAGCATGGGTTGGACGGTTCGACCGGGGTCTGGGAAGCCATGGAGGCTGCACCAGGCTCTAGTCTGATTTGGCAGTGTTTCTACAGCTGGATGCCCTTCCTAACGCCAACCACTCTGTGAGTGTAGTGGGTGTTTTTTACGTGCCACCGGCACAGGAGCCAGCGCAGGCTGGCAAACGGCCACGACCGGTTGGTGCTTTTACGTGTCACCGACACATATATATAATTTTATATATGTATGTATGTGTGCATGTATATATATTAAATATAACATATATTTATATATATTATACATATATGTTATGTTGCGTGTGCGAGTTTGTGTATATGTATTTCATTGTTGTAAATTGGTATTAGTAGGCATCAGGATGTTGATTAAAAGTTGTTTTAAATAGGAAAGTAAAATAAAAGACAAAACCTTACAAGAAGCAGAGTGGGTTGATGGATGGATGAATGGGTTTAATTTATATTGTGTTGATTTGATTATTTATAAACTGCGAAGTATGTGAGTTACTGTGTTGTCAGGGTTAGGCATTGAGTCTCACGACAAATTTTGTAGCAAAATGAAAACTTCTGGGGAAAATGTTCTGCGTATTGATGAAGTAATGTAAAACTCCTTCTATATTAATAAAAGCAAAATTTTGTCCGTCCATCTGGGACCCCTGTATCTCAGCCTACATTTGCTCTACATAGACATATTATACCACTTTTGGAATCAGGATGATCCTGGGATTGAAAATCTGCCCTTCGTTTGGTTTTGGACATGCAACATTGGGATCTGATTTAAAAGGATTTGGGTTGCTATTTCTAGCAGGTAAAGCTTGGTTGGTTCACGCCATCTTGGTTGGCATTTGTCAGATGACGTCAGAGATCAAGGGGAGATAAATGACATTCACATTGTTAATTTTACATTGAGATAAGAACTTTGAGACAAATTGGTCAACAGTTTGAATTCAACTTGGGAATGGAGCAATAAAATGATTTGCATTACAGAATTAATTCTCATTTGTCCTTAACCTCTGACCAAACACTACCAGGGCATATAGTCATTATAGATGCATTGTAGCCATGCTATTTAGCTCCCTTTAGTTTTGGGCCATAGGCCCAATTAGCCCTCTGCAGGAGCTGGCTTAACCCTTTTGTTACCAACCCGGCTAAAACCACCTCTGGCTCTGAGTACAGATGTCGTTTTTTTATAAGTTTTGAATTAAAATCTTTCACCAAACCTAAGTCACAATTTGCTTAATGAAAACTAAGTTATTTTACTAAATTCTTTGTTATATTTAAAATAATTGAAAGAAATACAGAGCATCTCAAAATAAATACGGTGATGAAAGGGTTAAAAACCTGCTCAAAGTGTAGCTTTTAAGTTAGTGTTTAATAAATGTGTGGTCTAGTGGCTTAGGATGCTGCATTCATTATTGTGAGATCATGGTCTCGATTCCCAGACCAGTTGTGTGTTGTGTTATTGTGTAAACACTTCATTTCATATTGCTCCAGTCCACTCAGCTGTAAATGGGCCACACTTTTGATGGATTGGCATAGAAAGTGGCTCAGAAATATCACCCAATTGGAGGTTTTGCAGGTCATATTTTGTATTCTGCAATCAAAAGGATGATCAACTGCAATCTGTATTGTGAATCCCAACAGCTTGGGATTGGTTGTTCATCCATATCAAATGTTGATTGATTGATTGAATACACACATTTTTTTCATCAAAATCAAGATGAAAATTAAGGATATGTTGATGTGTTCACAGCACAGTATTTGTAAAATATGTGATGTTATACTATAAAGGGTTCCCAAAGTTGACATGCATGTTATACATTATAGCATATTATCCTTGGTAATACATTAATGTATTTTCTAAGGTGGTGAGCTGGAAGAATTGTTAGCACTTCAGTCAAATTGCTTAGTGGTATTCCGTCCAACTTCACATTCCGAGTTCAAATTCCACCAAGGTTGACTTTACCTTTCATCCTTTTTGGGGTCGATAAAATAAGTACCAGTCAAGCACTGTGGTCAATATAATCAACTTGTCCTCTCCCTGAAATTACTGGTCTTGTGCCAAAATTTTGAAATGAATAAATTGATATATTTTTTATGAACTTTTATAGCAGTTTCAGGTGTTCGTTTTTATTCAGTCAGCTAAATAAGAAGAGGACATTGTACCATTGGCTTTTGAAGGCCATCTAGAGTGACAGATAAGTATATCTGGGGGAGATAGATAAATATATCTTTTATCTTTCGCTTGTTTCAGTCATTGGACTGTGGCCATGCTGGGGCACCACCTTGAAGGGTTTTAGTTGAACAAATCAATCCCAGTATATCTTTTATCTTTTACTTGTTTCAGTCATTGGACTGTGGCCATGCTGAGGCACCACCTTGAAGGGTTTTAGTTGAACAAATCAATCCCAGTATATCTTTTATCTTTTACTTGTTTCAGTCATTGGACTGTGGCCATGCTGGGGCACCACCTTGAAGGGTTTTTGTTGAACAAATCAATCCCAGTATATCTTTTATGTTTTACTTGTTTCAGTCATTGGACTGTGGCCATGCTGAGGCACCACCTTGAAGGGTTTTAGTTGAACAAATCAATCCCAGTATATCTTTTATCTTTTACTTGTTTCAGTCATTGGACTGTGGCCATGCTGGGGCACCACCTTGAAGGGTTTTAGTGAACAAATCAATCCCAGTATATCTTTTATCTTTTACTTGTTTCAGTCATTGGACTGTGGCCATGCTGGGGCACCACCTTGAAGGGTTTTAGTTGAACAAATCAATCCCAGTATATCTTTTATCTTTTACTTGTTTCAGTCATTGGACTGTGGCCATGCTGGGGCACCACCTAGAAGGGTTTTAGTTGAACAAATCAATCCCAGTATATCTTTTATCTTTCGCTTGTTTCAGTCATTGGACTGTGGCCATGCTGGGGCACCACCTTGAAGGGTTTTACTTGAAAAAATCAATCCCAGTATATCTTTTATCTTTTACTTGTTTCAGTCATTGGACTGTGGCCATGCTGGGGCACCACCTTGAAGGGTTTTAGTTGAACAAATCAATCCCAGTATATCTTTTATCTTTTACTTGTTTCAGTCATTGGACTGTGGCCATGCTGAGGCACCACCTTGAAGGGTTTTACTTGAAAAAATCAATCCCAGTATATCTTTTATCTTTTACTTGTTTCAGTCATTGGACTGTGGCCATGCTGGGGCACCACCTTGAAGGGTTTTAGTTGAACAAATCAATCCCAGTATATCTTTTATCTTTTACTTGTTTCAGTCATTGGTCTGTGGCCATGCTGGGGCACCACCTTGAAGGGTTTTACTTGAAAAAATCAATCCCAGTATATCTTTTATCTTTTACTTGTTTCAGTCATTGGACTGTGGCCATGCTGGGGCACCACCTTGAAGGGTTTTACTTGAAAAAATCAATCCCAGTATATCTTTTATCTTTTACTTGTTTCAGTCATTGGACTGTGGCCATGCTGGGGCACCACCTTGAAGGGTTTTACTTGAACAAATCAATCCCAGTATATCTTTTATCTTTTACTTGTTTCAGTCAGTGGACTGTGGCCATGCTGGAGCACCACCTTGAAGGGTTTTAGTTGAACAAATCAATCCCAGTATATCTTTTATCTTTTACTTGTTTCAGTCATTGGACTATGGCCATGCTGGGGCACCACCTTGAAGGGTTTTAGCTGAACAAATCAATCCCAGTATATCTTTTATCTTTTACTTGTTTCAGTCATTGGACTGTGGCCATGCTGGGGCACCACCTTGAAGGGTTTTTGTTGAACAAATCAATCCCAGTATATCTTTTATCTTTTACTTGTTTCAGTCAGTGGACTGTGGCCATGCTGGGGCACCACCTTGAAGGGTTTTAGTTGAACAAATCAATCCCAGTATATTTTATCTTTTACTTGTTTCAGTCAGTGGACTGTGGCCATGCTGGGGCACCACTTGAAGGGTTTTAGTTGAACAAATCAATCCCAGTATCTTTTATCTTTTACTTGTTTCAGTCAGTGGACTGTGGCCATGCTGGGGCACCACCTTGAAGGGTTTTAGTTGAACAAATCAATCCCAGTATATCTTTTATCTTTTACTTATTTCAGTCAGTGGACTGTGGCCATGCTGGGGCACCACCTTGAAGGGTTTCAGTTGAACAAATCAATCCCAGTATATCTTTTATCTTTTACTTATTTCAGTCAGTGGACTGTGGCCATGCTGGGGCACCACCTTGAAGGGTTTCAGTTGAACAAATCAATCCCAGTATATCTTTTATCTTTTACTTATTTCAGTCAGTGGACTGTGGCCATGCTGGGGCACCACCTTGAAGGGTTTTAGTTGAACAAATCAATCCCAGTATATCTTTTATCTTTTACTTGTTTCAGTCAGTGGACTGTGGCCATGCTGGGGCACCACCTGAAGGGTTTTAGTTGAACAAATCAATCCCAGTATATCTTTTATCTTTTACTTGTTTCAGTCAGTGGACTGTGGCCATGCTGGGGCACCACCTTGAAGGGTTTTAGTTGAACAAATCAATCCCAGTATATCTTTATCTTTTACTTGTTTCAGTCAGTGGACTGTGGCCATGCTGGGGCACCACCTTGAAGGGTTTTAGTTGAACAAATCAATCCCAGTATATCTTTTATCTTTTACATGTTTCAGTCATTGGACTGTGGCCATGCTGGGGCACCACCTTGAAGGGTTTCAGTTGAACAAATCAATCCCAGTATATCTTTTATCTTTCGCTTGTTTCAGTCATTGGACTGTGGCCATGCTGGGGCACCACCTTGAAGGGTTTTAGCTGAACAAATCAATCCCAGTATATCTTTTATCTTTTACTTGTTTCAGTCATTAAACTGTGGCCATGCTGGGGCACCACCTTGAAGGATTTTAGTTGAACAAATCAATCCCAGTATATCTTTTATCTTTCACTTGTTTCAGTCATTTGACTGTGACCATGCTGGGGCACCACCTTGAAGGGTTTTAGTTGAACAAATCAATCCCAGTATATCTTTTATCTTTTACTTGTTTCAGTCATTTGACTGTGACCATGCTGGGGCACCACCTTGAAGGATTTTAGTTGAACAAATCAATCCCAGTATATCTTTTATCTTTCGCTTGTTTCAGTCATTGGACTGTGACCATGCTGGGGCACCACCTTGAAGGGTTTTAGTTGAACAAATCAATCCCAGTATATCTTTTATCTTTTACTTGTTTCAGTCATTGGACTGTGGCCATGCTGGGGCACCACCTTGAAGGGTTTTAGTTGAACAAATCAATCCCAGTATATCTTTTATCTTTCGCTTGTTTCAGTCATTTGACTGTGACCATGCTGGGGCACCACCTTGAAGGGTTTTAGTGGAACAAATCAATCCCAGTATATCTTTTATCTTTTGCTTGTTTCAGTCATTGGACTATGGCCATGCTGGGGCACCACCTTGAAGGGTTTTAGTTGAACAAATCAATCCCAGTATATCTTTTATCTTTTACTTGTTTCAGTCATTGGACTGTGGCCATGCTGGGGCACCACCTTGAAGGATTTTAGTTGAACAAATCGACCCCAGTACTTCTTTTTTGAGCCTGGTACTCAGTCTGTCAGTTTCTTTTGCTGAACGGCTAAGCTATGGGGATGTAATCAAACCAACATTGGCTGTCAAGTGGTGGTGGGGGACAAACACGAATGCACACACATGTACACACACACTAACATGTGATGGGTTCCTTTTAGTTTCCATCTATCAAATCCACTCGCAAGTCTTTGGTTGGCTGGAGGCTATAGTGGAAGACACTTACCCAAGGTGCCATGAAGTGGGACTGAACCTGGAACCATGTAATTGTAAGGCAAGCTTCTTACCATACAACCATGCTTGTACTGATATCTGGAAAGAGATTAAGTTCATAAAATAAATTTTTTGATCAGTTCAGATATGTTTGCAACAATTTTGACTTGCAAAAAAAGCCATTTTTACTTCAATGTGCTTCAAAGAAAAATTCTTGCTTTAGGCAAAAAAGTGTTTTAATACCAACAGTAATTTTGGAGCCCCCTGTTCTTCATGGACTAATGTATGCATTTTGAGCCCCTTTTACTCTCTTTGGTCTTAAATACCACGCAAGACAATTCCAAAAGGACTAGAACATTTCACTTACTTATAAGAAATCAGGAGGAGTTTTCTGTTGACTACATGCTGTGGCATCACTCTGAAATGGCTTTGGCATTTTACCCCTTTTGCATAAAGCAAGAATTTGTCTCCAAAGTGCTGTGAAAATGGTCAAATACGTCCCAAATATATTCTAACTGAAGGAAAAGTTTGTTTCTCTTTCTCAACATTGCTTTGTGTGTGGCAACAATGTACACTGATTAAATGTTGAATTAGAATTTTGTGATTTGATGAAAATTTGGCTGTTGTTTCTAACTGATCAAGCAGCAGCATGGTAACCCATATTTACTTATTAAATGCTTCTTCTAGACAGCCTTTAATAGTTTTATTTAGATTTATTTGTTGCAGATTCAGTAACTAGGCTGAGAGTCAATAGCAGGGTAGTGGTTGTGTGTATATGTATAGATGTGCCCACCCCTATCAAGTCATCCAGCCTAATCTTTTTTACCATATATTCACCCCCCCCCCATTGTGAAGGTGCATGGCTCAGTGGTTAGAGCATTGGGTTCACAATCCTGAGATAGTAAGTTTGATTCTCAGACTGGGCTAAATGCAAACCTCGGCACCAAACCGTTAATTGCTAATTAACGAAGTTAACTTTTTCTTTGATGATTTAACTTTTAAGTTGACTTTGGAAATCATTATTGGATTAATTAACTTTCGTTAGGAAGTTAACAGATTTAATAGTTTTGGCACATTTAAAAGGTGTTTTTAGGTGGTTTTAGAGTAAAAACTGATTTTTATGTTTTTCTTTTATAAAAACTAACATTAATGGTTTATCAATAAATTCTGTTACATTTTTAAAGAATTAACTGATTGACGGTTATTGAAGTTAACTTTTTGGTTAGCCAATTAACAGTTAATGAAGTTAACTTTCTGAGTAGCAGTGCCCACCTTTATTTCATGTTGCTCCAGTTTACTCAGCTGTAGAAATGAGTCATGACGTCACTGGTGCCAAGCTATACTGGCATTTGTCTTTCCCTTGGATAACATCAGTGGCGTGGTGAGAGGAGGCTGGTATGCATGGGTGACTGCTGGTCTTACATAAACAATCTTGCCCAGACTTGTGCCTTGGAGGGGAATTTTTCTAAGTGCAATCCCATGGTCATTCATGACTGAAAGGAGGTCTTTTACCTTCATCCTATTACATATGGACGGTATGTCCTGACACATATCCACCACCAGATTTCTTACTCTTCTTCTGTATCTTTCCGTTTAAGCCTTCCTTTCTCTTTCTTCTTTTCCAACTGGAATATCCTTGTATCTCTTCCACAGCACAACACCTTATATCTCTACCCCTCTGTTACTCTTTTAATTCCTCATCAACTGACACAAAACTATATCCCTCAATACTAGTTGAGAGGATTTTGCTTTGCAAGTTCCTTTGGAATCCTGCCAATGTTGGTGCCACGCAAAAAGTACCACACAAAAAAATTCCCAGTACACACTGTAACATGGTTGGAGTTAGGGATGGCACCCAGTCATAGAAATCATTCCAAAACAGACAATGGAGCTTGGTACAGTCCTCCAGCTTGCCTCCTCTTGTCAAACTGTGTGCCGACCCAAGTCTGCATGGAAAACAGATGTAAAATGATGATGACGAAGATGAGGAATTAGATGTATTTGAATTCCATTCGAGTATCTTGGTACAGTTTCTTGCTGGTGCCAATTATATCTTGATCCATTGACAAGAATGTGAATATAACATTAGATGACTAGAATATGCATTTTATTTTACCATCATTACCAAGAAATTGGTGACCACCTTAGCATTGTCCAGAATTAGTAGCACTATCACTTCATCTAAGGACATCTTCCTGGTACTTACAGTTTCATCTTCATTATACACTCAGGAAACTAGAAATTCACACTTAATTAAATCATTTAGCATCTTCCTGAATGGTGTGATTTCCTAAGTTGGTGTGTTTCCTGCTTTATATCATAAGTAATACTAGTTGCCCTTCCATACTAATTTCTATAGTAGTCTGGTTTTTGGCACTCCATCGTTTACGACGACGAGTGTTCCAGTTGATGTGACCAACAGAACAGACTGCTCAAGAAATTAATATGCAAGTGGCTGAGTACTCCACAGACACATGTACCCTTAACACAGTTCTCAGGGAGATTCAGCATGACATAGATTGTGACAAGCCTAGCCCATTTGTAATACAGATACTACTCATTTTCGTCAGCTGACTGGACTGGAGTATCACGAAATAGAATGTCTTGCTCAAGGACAGAATGCATCACCAGGAATCGAACTCACAGCCTTATGATCATGAGCTGAACACCCTAACTGATAAGTCACAAACATTCAATTTCTATAGTAAATAATAAACAAAACTAGAACTGGTAAAATGTTACTTGTCTTTGTTCTGTATTCTTGTCACTCTACTATAAACGCATCGTTTGCTCAGAAGTAGCTTTGATAAACCCAACCGTGAGGCGTGCAGTGCTGGATCAAATAAAAAAAACATACTATTCCTGTCGTATATGTGTATATATATATATATATATATATAATATATATATATATATATATATATATATATGTATATATATATATATGTATATATATATATATATATATATTATATATATATATATACGTATGTGTGTGTGTGTTTGTTCCCCTAGCATTGCTTGACAACCGATGCTGGTGTGTTTATGTCCCCGTCACTTAGCGGTTCGGCAAAAGAGACTGATAGAATAAGTACTGGGCTTACAAGAATAAGTCCCAGGGTCGATTTGCTCGACTAAAGGCGGTGCTCCAGCATGGCCGCAGTCAAATGACTGAAACAAGTAAAAGAGTAAAAGAGTAAAAGAGTATTCCATAAGATAAAAAGAAATTCAAATTATAATTCATGATTATATTTATTTCTTTATTGCCCACAGGAGGCTAAACATAGAGGGGACAAACAAAGACAGACAAAGGGATAAAGTCGATTACATCGACTCCAAAGTGTAACTAGTACTTATTTAATTGATCCCAAAAGGATGAAAAGCAAAATCGACCTCGGCGGAATTTGAACTTAGAATGTAATGGCAAACGAAATACCATTAAGCATTTCACCTGGCATGCTAATGATTCTTATTTCTTTATTAACCTCAAGGGGTTAAACATAGAGGGGACAAATAAGGACAAATAAATAGATTAAGTCGATTACATCGACCCCAGTGCGCAACTAGTACTTAATTTATTGACCACGGTGGAATTGACCTCGGTGGAATTGACCTCGGTGGAATTGACCTCGGTGGAATTGACCTCAGTGGAATTGACCTCGGTGGAATTTGAACTCAGAACGTAACGGCAGATGAAATACCGCTAAGCATTTCGTCCGGCGTGCTAACGATTCTGGCATGTTAATGATTCTGCCAGCTTGTCGTTCTAAATTCATGATTATGTTACTGGATGAGTTTATGTGGGAAGAGTCATTCTCTTTTATAGTCTTATTAATTTAACACACTCACCAGTGCGATTTTCACTCATTTACTTGTTTATTTTTTCTGAAATTTTCATTGCACCTTGCAACCTCTTCAATAGTCATCAACTATTGAAGAAGTTGCAAGATGCAACAAAAAGTTTAGGAAAAAAAATAAGTCCAACCCATGCTAGCATGGAAAACGGACGCTAAACGATGATGATGATGATGATGAAGTAAATGAGTGGAAATTGAACTGGTGAGTGTGTTCAGTAATAAAGCATGAAAAGAGAATAAGTCTCTCCAGACACATTAAAATATGCTTCAACACACGAATTCACACAAAGAATCTTGCAAACCAAATACAAAAGCAAAGTTATTGGATGAGTTTGATATTCATGATGAATTTGCTAGTTTTGATGGGTATCCAACTGCTTAACTAGCACACCTGGAATATGCACCTTTACAACACTGATACTCAAAGATGTCAGTGGAAGCAGACACCAGCAGGCACCCCCTTTTACTCAGATTTCATCCAATCTATCTTATATCTCACATAAACAAATTACAAGA
This sequence comes from Octopus sinensis, assembly GCF_006345805.1. Taxonomy (NCBI): domain Eukaryota; kingdom Metazoa; phylum Mollusca; class Cephalopoda; order Octopoda; family Octopodidae; genus Octopus; species Octopus sinensis. Next base: position 13,516,070 of record NC_043016.1, on the reverse strand, counting down.
ATTTGACAAGAATTCACAAGATACATATTTCCATATATATATATTTCTCATATAAAATTAGTGTACATTTATACACAAAAGAGGTGACCCTAACAGGACACCTTACAAGATAAAAGGAGCAGTCAAAGCCCAAACCACAATTAAGAGTAATCTCGAAGGTCTCCTGTTAGGGTCACCTCTTTTGTGTTTTAATGTACACTAATTTTATATGAAAAATATGTTGTATATTGACTATTTTACGCATGAATTTCTCTAATTTTTCTACCCCATATATATATTTTATATATATGTGTGTGTATATATATATATAAATATATATATATATAATATATATATATAATATAAATATATATATATATATATCACCATTCGCGGTGCGCCCGCCCTTTCCCACCCCCACCCCCACCACCAATACCGTGAACACTGTTTCTACCCCCACCACCAATACCGGTGAACACTGTTCCCACCCCCACCACCAATACCGGTGACCACTGTTCTCACCGTTCACACCATCTACACCGGATATGCCCTCCCTCACCACCATTATGTGTGTCTCTCCCTCCTACACCCTCCTCCTCACATGCTTTCACTGTGTGTTACCCCCCCACCAAGACAAGCAGCTAGCGCCGCGCTCATCAACCCCCCCCTCACCTATCTTACGTTTCCTCCTGTTTTTGAATCTGTCACTGCCTCAACCGGCTATCTCCTTCCAGTCCCCTCCCCCACTCGTGAAGTCTACGTTTTATTTCCTACGAACCTGCATCAACCCTAGCTGTCATCGTTCCTCACCCCCCACCCTCCCCACTGGTGCTTCCCTATATTACCTGCACCCCCAAAAAGCACATCCGAACGTGACCGATGCCAGCGCCCGCCTTGCTGGCTTCCGTGCCGCTGCGCACGTTAAAGCTCGAACTGATCGTGATCGATGCCAGACCCACCCTGGCACCTGTGCAGGTGGCACGTAAAAAGCACCCACTCCACTCGCGGAGTGGTTTGGTGTTAGGAAGGGCATCCAGCCGTAGAAACTCTGCCAGATCAGACTGGAGCCTGGAGCAGCCCCTGGCTTCCCAGACCCGGTCAAACCGTCCACCCCCAACCGTGCTAGCGCGGAAAACAGACGTTA
>NC_043016.1:13461737-13509237 GCF_006345805.1 Octopus sinensis | reverse complement strand
ACTTTAGCTGTCCCAGTTATAAGTTACAGCTACAATATCCTTAACTGGACACGAAATGAACTGTCCAAAATAGATAGGAAAACAAGAAAATACTGACAGGATCTAGGATGCATCACCCAAAATCTGACATAGAAAGACTATATATACAACGTATAGAAGGTGGTAGAGGCCTTATACAGCTGGAAAACTACTATAAAATAACCACCATAGGACTGCAAAAATACCTACTTCAGAAGGAAGGAAAACTGATCCAGATAGCAGCAAAACACGAGCAAAACAAAAAACTGTTCTCAGTATTTAAGGAAGCTGACAATACAAACAAGAAATCATACCACCTAATAAACACGAGAAGAAGAAGAAGAAGAAGATGATGAAGAAACAACAAAAGCTAAAAACAAATGAAATCCAAACTAAAAATAGAACAGCAACGAACCATGATAAAACGATGGCAAGAAAAGCCCCTTCATGGTAAATACTGCACTAAACTAAACGCAAAAGAAATAGACAAAGAAAGATCCCAGCAATGGTTGAGAAGCTCAGGACTCAAGCAGAAACAGAGGGATTTTTAATTGCAGCACAAGACCAAAGCCTCCCCACCAGAAATTACCAAAAACATGTAATGAAAAGAAATATTACAAGTAACTGCAGAATATGTGGAGATGGACAAGAAACAATAAATCATATTATCTCTAGCTGCCCAGTCCTGGCTAAGAAGGAATATATTCACAGACATGACAGAGTTGGAACCTACATACACTGGAAGCTATGCCAACATTATGGAATAACAACAGAAAAAAGATGGTATAGGCACACACCAGAAAAGGTTACAGAAAACGAGAAAGCAACAATACTCTGGGATATGCCGATACACACAGATAGAGAAATTAAGGCCAACAGACCAGATATAGTTGTCAGAGATCATGAAGAAAAAAAATGCTTTCTAATTGATGTATCAATACCGGCAGATGACAACGTGTCTCTAAAAGAAATGGAGAAACTCTCAAAATACAAAGACCTGGAAATAGAGGTAACTAGAATGTGGAGTCTGAAAACTGAAACAGAAACAATTCTATCATAGTAGGTGCATTAGGCATGATAAAAAAATATTCAGACAAATACATAACAAAACACCAGGACTTACAAACACATATATCATACAGAAAATTGCACTACTAGGCACTGCACACATCCTACGCAGAGCACTTTCCATACAATAACCATCAGAGCATCACAACAAATCACAGCACATACCCAAGGCACACAGAGCTGCGCTCGGTAGTGAAGTGAAAGCACGCTATAAAAATAAAACTACTGAATAATAATAATAATAATAATAATAATAATAATAATATAATAATAATAATCAAATAATAATATAATAATATAATAATAATAATAATAATAATAATAATAATAATAATAATAATAATAACATAATAATAATAATAATAATAATCATAATCATAATAATATAATAATAATAATAGAATAATCATATAATAATATAAATAATAATCATAATAATAATCATAATAATAATAATAATAATAATAATAATAATAATAATAATAATAATAATAATCATATAATAATAATAATATAATAATAATAATCTAATAAATATAATAATAATAATAAATAATAATAATAAAAAATAATAATAATCATAATCATAATAATCATAATAATATAATAATTAAATATAATAATAATCCATAATAATAATAATAATCATAATAATAATAATATATAATAATAATAATAATAATAATAATAATAAATAATAATAATCATAATAATAATCATAATAATAATAATAATAATAATAATAATAATAATAATAATGATAATAATGATAATAATAATAATAATAATAATAATAATAATAATAATAATAATATAATAATAATAATAATAATAATAATAAAAATAAAATAATGATAATAATAATAAATGCCCTGATGCAGTACCAGGCAGTGGCTCTCTTGGCTTCTGATCTTAACTGATTGGAAGTGTTATTGTACGTTGTTTTGTCTTGGATAAAAGATGGTCTACAGCAAATATTCTGCTCAATACCACAGATTTGCTGTCAGGTTGTTTTGACCTTAACCAGGTGAGCATGGCCCTTAGTGGCTGACGATATGTGCATCTCTGATCATGAGCAGAAGTAGTGGGGCATCATAGCCATGTGTTGAGAGGGATTCTTTGGGGTTTGAATAGTTCACCTCTGGAAACATGGGTGTTTCGTTCAACATCCCTTAAACAACCCTTATTCAGGGACCGTTTGAGCGGGATGGGTTACACGATCTGAAGAAAATTCTAACTGGGCCCCACCTGCAAGGTCATGCGCTGTTTATCTTGATATGAGATCACCATGTCGCACACATATGGTTGTGATGCATGTGCCTGGTGTACCCTTATCAGACGGTAGTCATGATGGGTATACTGGCTTCGTATATTTTACCCCAGTGTCACTTTGATGGCATGAACTGCTCTCTCACTCAATAATAATAATAATAATAATAATAATAATAATAAAATAATAATAATAATAACAATAATAATAATAATAAAAACAACAACAACGATAATAATAATAATAACAACAACAACAACGATAATAATAATAACAACAACAATAATAATAATGAGTTCTATTATTTTTTTGATATTTTTAATTTTATAATCCTTCCAACATTAGGCACAGGGCCTGGAATTTTGGTGAAGGGGTTTTGTTGAATTATATTGACCCTCAGTGCGTGACTGGTACCTATGTTATTGACCCCTCAAAAGAATGAAATTTGGCAGAATTTGAACTCAGAGCGTTAAAGATGGACAAATGACAACTACAACAACAAAAACAACAGCCATCGTACTCTGGTGATAACATTTTCGTCATCATTATCGTCATCATTATCGTCATCATCATCATCATCAATGTTATCATTGTTGTCATGACCATCATCATCATCATCGTTATCATTGACATCATCATTGTTGTCGTCATCATCACCATCATCATTGTCATTACCATCGTTGTCATCATTCCTTTAATGCTCCCTCATCCTACACCCTTATGTCAATAATAAAAGAAAATATTATTATTATTAATATCTTATATAATAACAATAATAATAATAATAATAATAATAATACAAATAATCAGCTTATTTATTATATATAGTAATTACTGTGTCGACTCATCATCATTATCTTGCTCCTCCTCCACTCCACTCCTCTTCCTCCTCTACATGGTCGTCATCATCATCATCATCATCATCATCATCCCCCATGCTTGGCTGTAATCTCTTAATAAACACTGTTGAACTTAAAAAGATAAACGAAACAAGAAAACATTTACAATGTAGATATTGTTGTTGTTGTTGTTGGTTTAGAGATTCACAGCCCTCATTATCTCTTCACGGAAAGCTGAATGATATATTTTCATTTCAATAAATAACACTCACCCATATGTGAACATATGTGTGTGCGTGCGTATGTGTGTGTGTGCGTGTGTGTGTGTGCGTGTGTGTATGTGTGTGTGTGTATATATATATATATATATTTATATCTATATATATATATATGGAGAGAGAGAGAGGGAGAGAGGGAAAATACACACACATACACTCATATATGAGTACACACATGCACATGCACATATACATACATATATATATATATATATATATATATAATTCAAAAATGAGGGTGAAAAATTAGATATTAATTTAATAATACCATTGGTTTAACACCAAGTGACCTAGCACATAACAAACCAGGGAGACGATACTATATATATACATACCATATATTCATACATATATATTCTCTCTTTCTCTCCTCTCTCTCTCTCTCTCTCTCTCTATATATATATATATTATTATATATATATATATATATGCATATGTGCATGTGCATGCATGTACTCATATATGCGCGATGTGTGTGCACACTATATATATATATATATATATATATATATAGTTGGAATTTACAAAAAAGCAAAACAAAAAATGAAGACAAGTGGTGTAGACAGCAAACAGATGTATTTGTTTAATGCTCGGGAAGTGAGAAAGGCTTTTATGTTTTACGTTTCAAGCATACGCTCTTCAGCAGAAAGGAACACAGAACTAGAAAGACAGAGAAAATAAAAAGGGCTTAGTGGCTAGCGATCAAACATATATATGCTAAACTGAGGGTTATATTTCAATGCAAGTGTAAGAATAACAAAGGGGGAACTCAATACAAAGAATAGATTTAAATAGTTCAGTTCATGTTTCAGTCATTTGACTGCGGCCATGCTGGAGCACCGCCTTTAGTCGAGCAAATTGACCCCGGGACTTATTCTTTGTAAGCCCAGTACTTATTCTATCGGTCTCTTTTGCCGAACCGCTAAGTGACGGGGACGTAAACACACCAGCATCGGTTGTCAAGCAATGCTAGGGGGACAAACACAGACACACAAACATACACACACATATAGATATATATACATATATACGACAGGCTTCTTTCAGTTTCCGTCTACCAAATCCACTCACAAGGCTTTGGTCGGCCCGGGGTTATAGCAGAAGACACTTACCCAAGATGCCACGCAGTGGGACTGAACCCGGAACCATGTGGTTGGTTAGCAAGCTACTTACCACACAGCCACTCCTGCGCCTATGTATATATATATATATATATATATATATATACTGGAGCAAATACATAAATGTGAAACAAGGTGGAAAAAAGAGTACTCAAATACCAGTGGTAGAGTAATATTCTTTATTTAAAAGCAGCAGAAATTCAACAAAACCTGTTACTCGGAGTTTCATGTTCCTGTTTATACTCACCCACACATTCACCAAAAATATATACATACCTGCATACACTCCCATACACACACACACACGTGCACAAAAAGGTTCATACATGCGTCTATATAAACATGCACAAGAAAAAGTAGGGCTAAAGGCAAAATACAGAAAAATGTGTGAAAAAAGAGTAAAAAATAAACAATAAGAGTAAAACACGCCTATATATGCACAGGCATGCACGCACGCACACACACACATCTATATATGCACATACCCACACACACACGCACACATCCACACGTGGGCACAAAAGATTCCATATACACGTCTATATACGGACAGCGAAAATGCAGGGTGGAAGGGAGAATACAGAAAAATTATGTGTAAAACATATATGAGCAATAAACCTATAAAACAATATCTCTATAAATATGTAAAAAAAATATATATAAATATATAAAAAAATATATAAGAAATATAAGTAAAAAGTATAGAGAGATAAAAAGCTTGTATGTAGACACAATATAGAAAGCAAGTCCTATCTGTAATCTTGGGGGGACCAAAAACGTAACAAATATTTAGTCGCATGATCCGAAAAGTTCAGTTCTTGAATTCAGACATGTAGCAGGGTCTCAGCTGCTTTTCCAGATGAGCCATCTTTCCATATCACAAAGACTGCACTTTCCACTGCCGTTGGTGTAGGGCTTACACTTGGCTAAGATCTTCCAATGGATGTTGTAACTGACACCTTTATCTTTTAAGGACCATATATGACTGGATAATTTGGTCGTTTTCCTTTTATCCCAGTGCCTGAAGGTTGAGGTGTGGTTATTGAACCTGGCCCAGAAATTACCCCCTCTAAGGCCCACGTATTTCTTTGTCGAAACCGTGTCTTTAGTGGATATAAAATCCATGGTGGCTTCATAAATGATGGTCTCGGACATGCAAGCTCCATTGTATAGAAACAATTGTAGTGATTGAAACGTTAATTTTTCAACGCGTGTTAATTTTGGCATTATATTGCAATATGAGTATGGTTTTCATAATTAGTGTTCTATATTTGTGTGGGATTCTATAAAGTATGTAAATATTTTCCTGTAGTATTTTCCTACCTAATTCTGCTTTGTGTTGTAATGTGCAATACGCCTTGTTGTAAATGCATGGTGAGCCTACATGAGAGTGTTGTATTCGTCTGTCCAATATAGCAGCTAGGATCCTGAAGTTTGCAACATTCAGTTTTACAGTCAAATTTCAAATCATATATCAGAAAGCAGGGGTTAAGTGACCCATCCGTTCGTGTCCGCTGTCAGCCTCGTCTGGCACCCATGCCGGTGACACGTAAAAGCACCGTCCGTTCGTGGTCGTTTGCCAGCTCTGTCTGGCCCCGTGTTGGTGGCACGTAAAAGCACCATCCGTTCGTGTCCGTTGCCAGCCTCGGCTGGCCCCCGTGCCGGTGACACGTAAAAGCACCGTCCGTTCGTGGCCGTTTGCCAGCTCTGTCTGGCAACCGTGTCGGTGGCATGTAAAAGCACCATCCGTTCGCGTCCGTTGCCAGCCTCGGCTGGCCCCCGTGCCGGTGACACATAAAAGCACTGTCCATTCATGGCCGTTTGCCAGCTCTGTCTGGCCCCGTGTCGGTGGCACGTAAAAGCACCATCCGTTCGTGTCCGTTGCCAGCATCGCCTGGCCCCGTGCCGGTGACACGTAAAAGCACCATCCGTTCGTGGCCGTTCGCCAGCTCTGTCTGGCACCTGTGCGGGTGGCACGTAAAAAGCACCCACTACACTCGCGGAGTGGTTGGCGTTAGCAAGGGCATCCAGCCGTAGAAACACTGCCAGATCTGACTGGGCCTGACGAAGCCTTCCAGCTTCACAGACCCCAGTTGACCCGTCCAACCCATGCTAGCATGGAAAGCGGACGCTAAATGATGATGATGATGATGATGATGATGATGATGATGACACCGAGCATCTGCAGCTTGGTCTTGGATCCACATGCTTCTGATATGGTATTGATAAGGAGGTATATCATTTTGATGTTTTTAAAGTATATTAATAGTCTAAATTTTGATGCATTTTGTGTTGTCAAATAGATGTAATAGTGAACAGAGGATACATACACATGCATACATGCACACACATATAAATACATGCAAACCATCTGGAGCAAAGTATGGCTGAACTTGGGGTCTTGGGAGAGAACACAAATCCTTAATTCATATGCTATGAATGTTTATAATATATGGGACTACAAACATCTGTGTGACCTTGTTTAGATTTAAAGGATGATATTTAAAACAAGATGCTTTCCTTCACAACCTTGCTATTAAGCAGGTGGCAGGTCAAAATTAACTTAAGATTAAAAAGAGAAAGAGAACGCACGTATGTATGTACATACGTACATGCTATGAAAAAGCACATAAAGACCCTTCTATCAGATATATGAAGTGGTTAAAAGAATACTGGTATTAATCTTGCTACCAACTCAAGCACCATTATTGTAAAACAACTTTGACCACAAGCATCTTATTTTAAGAGAATAAAGACTTGCTCTTGTGATGTAAATTGATCTTCTCAAAACACGGGAAACTGTTCAAAACCTTCCAGAAAAGTGATCAAAAATAATGTAAACAAACTGCTGCCATCACCAATATGCTCTGTCTCTCCAAATGTAACTGAGTCAACAGAAACGACCGTAGAATATATTCAACTTTGAAATATTCTGGTTCATTGAAAACTTTTCTACTTTTTTGAAACTATTGTTAAGTAACAGGCCATTAATAAGATTAAGAAAAAATCCAGCAGCTCTGATGTTGGACATTATTGATGATATCGCAGGAGAGCACATGGAATCATGTGATGTTAATTACTGGAGTATTTATATCTTTGTATACACAGCTGTTATACCTCTTAAAGAACACCTAGGAGAAATCTGCAGTATACATGGTAATAAAAGTACTAAGCTGAAACAACCTCAATGGAAACAAAATTTGAAGAAAACATCAACAATCTACATCACCATATTGAATGGTCAACAAACAATAGTAAAATGTAAGTCACATATTACAAATAAATTAACAAAGCTGCATGGTAACACTTCACAACAAGCTCTTGAGGGCAGGTTAATTACTCTAAAACACGATACCAAGGTTCTGAGTGAAAATCTTCACTACCACAAATGAACTTTTGAATGGACCTGTGTAAATCACAAGTCTTCTTCTAATCTACAGAATAAGTAGCGATATGAGGAAGGAAAATATTACTGTTAAGAGAGCTCCCTCCCAAAAAGATCTTGGATCATTCCAGTTGAAAATCTGGAACAAAAAGAGGAATTTCAACTTCAATACATTGTGGCTAATTGCAGTCAAGAGAGAACACTGCACCAACATCAACATACAACTGACTTGGAAAATTTCACCGTAGGTATAGGCAAACTGCATGATGGGAAGGCATCTGGAAGGGACCTAATAGTTGGATAATAGCATAAGGGGCTGACGTTTTATAGGAAACCACTAATAAGTATATTCAAAAAGACCATGGAAGGTTGGATTGATATACCAAATTGGCTTTGCTGTAGCATGGATGACTATCATAGCTAAGAACAAAACCATGAAGTTGCCTGAAAACACAGACCCATTGATTGCCTAAACATTTTGTGCAAACTGCACACAGGCTGCCTTAACCAGTTCTTCAAGGATCATCGAGTCCAACAACATAGCGACTGATGAGCAGGCTGGTTGGTGGAAAGAAGGGAGTATGGGGATGTGCCAAGCAACTTCTGGTAAACAAAGCTGTATTTTCCCAGGTAAAAAAAAAAGCAAAAAAACAAAACAAAACATTGTAGGAGCCTTATAACAGTATGGCTTGATTATAGGAAGATATTTGACTCTATTCCCCACTCATGGCTGCTAAAGTGTCTCTTTTTGGCAAAAGTTCCTTCTACCTTAATTGCAGCCATTGAGAGGCTCACAAAGACCTGGGCTACAATCTTCACAGTTAGAACAGAGAGTGGAATGATTGCCTCTAATGCCATAAATATTTCAATGGGAACATTCCAGTGAGATAGCCTCTCTGTAATTCTGTTAGACCCATTATCATTCCTGTTACAAAAAAACAAATGGCTTCATGCTAGGGTCCACAACTGCAAGAGATATTAATGTAATCCATAATTTCTTTGTGAATAACCTCAAGATTTAGTCTAAAAATGTTAACATGCCAAAAAAACAAAAAAAAAAAAACAACCTAAAAACAAAAACAAAAAAAAACAACTGGAATTAATAACAGCATTTTCAGGTGACATAGGTATGGAATTTGGCCAGAAGAAATGTTCTTATTTGATTGTTGAATGGAGAAAATCTGTCCCTCAGACACAAAACCTATGTATCAATGGTCTCACTATCTCTCCTGTCCCACACAAAGAATGCTACAAGTACCTATTTCTTTACTACCCGCAAGGGGCTAAACACAGAGAACAAACAAGGCTAGACAAACGGATTAAGTCGATTATATCAACTCCAGTGCATAACTGGTACTTATTTAATCGACCCTGAAAGGATGAAAGGCAAAGTCGGCCTCGCCGGAATTTGAACTCAGAACGTAACCGCAGACGAAATACCACTAAGCATTTCGCCTCGCGTGCTAATGTTTCTACCATAGCGACTGATGAGCAGGCTGGTTGGTGGAAAGAAGGGAGCATGGGGATGTGCCAAGCAACTTCTGGTAAACAAAGCTGTATTTTCCCAGGTAAAATATATCATACTATATTGATGAAAATATATCATACTAAGGTACTGTGAATAAAGATTAGAGTAACTCAAAAATATTATCCAAGACTAAGAAAAATATAAAGTCTGAACTCTCTTCTTACAACAAGACAATATCCCACAATGCCTTTATAACCACAACATCATGCCCCTTCATTTCTTGAGTAAGCTGAGGGTCTGCCATTATTATTTTCTGAAACAAAGATTATACAGAGTTAGCAAAAAATGCATTAATGACCCCAAAAATGTATATCCTCAAATATCTTACACACCCTGGAACATCTAATTACATGTGTGCCTTGGTGATTTCTTCTTCTCCTTCTTTGGACTTTTCCCTTTCTCCTTCCCGATGAAGAGCTATGCTAGAAACTTTAAACTCTCTCCTTTCACCAAGCGTCATGCTAATATGCTTCTGGTGCACATCCTCACCTTCATTATTTTCCTTTTTTTTTTATTTGCTTACTTCAATTGACTATATATATATATATATATATATATATATATATATATTCGTTCGTGGCCGTTGCCAGCACCGCCCCGACTGGCCTCGTGCCAGTGACATGTAAAAAGCACCATCCGTTCGTGGCCGTTGCCAGCCTCGCCTGGCCCCCGTGCCCGTGGCACATAAAATGCACCATCCAATAGTGGCCATTTGCCAGACACGTCTGGCACCTGTGCCGGTGGCACGTAAAAAGCACCCACTACACTCATGGAGTGGTTGGTGTTAGGAAGGGCATCCAGCTGTAGAAACATTGCCAGATCAAACTGGGCCTGGTGCAGCCTTCTGGCTTCCCAGACCCCAGTTGAACCGTCCAACCTATGCCAGCATGGAAGGCGGACGTTAAATGAGGATGATGATGATGATGATATATAAAGCATCCAGTCTACAGTGTAAAATGGTTGGTGTTAGGAAGGGCACCCAGCTGTAAAAACCATGCCAAAACATAAACAGAAGCCTAGTGCAGTCTTCTGCTCAACCAGCTTCTGTCAAACTGTCCAACCCATGCCAAAATGGAAAGCCAATGTTAAATGATGCTACTGCTGGTTCTGCTGCTGCTGCTGATATATATATATGTGGTTAGAAGCTTCATTTTCAACCACATGGTTCTGAGTTCAGTCCCACTGTATGGTACCTTGGCCAAGTGTATTTTACTATAGCCCTGGCTCGACCAAAGCCTTGTGAGTAGATTTGGTAGATGGAAACTAAAAGAAGCTTGTCATGTGTGTCATCATCATCATCATCATCATCGTTTAACGTCGGCTTTCCATGCTAGCATGGGTTGGACGGTTTGACTGAGGACTGGCGATCCAGGTGGCTGCAACAGGCTCCAATCTTGATCTGGCAGAGTTTCTACAGCTAGATGCCCTTCTTATGCTAACCACTCCGAGAGTGTAGTGGATGCTTTTACATGCCACTGGCACGAGGGCCAATCAGGCGGCACTGGCAACAGTCATGAAAAAATCGTGTTTTTTTTATGTATCACCTGCACATTGGCACAAGTGCCAGTAAGGCGACGCTGGTAATGATCACACTCAAATGGTGCTTTTTACGTGCCACCGGCATGAATGCCGGTTAGCATATATGTGTGTTGAGGCGCAATGGCCCAGTGGTTAGGGCAGCGGACTCATGGTCGGAGGATCATGGTTTCGATTCCCAGACCGGGCATTGTGTGTATTTGTTGAGCAAAAACACCTAAAAGCTCCACAAAGCTCCAGCAGGGGGTGGTGGCGACCCCTGTTGAATTCTTTCACCACACCTTTCTCTCACTCTCTCTTCCTGTTTCTTGAGTAATGCTGCAATGGACTGGTGTCCCGGCCAGCTGGGGGGATCACATACACCACAGAAATCGGGAAACCGGGCCCATGAGCCTGGCTAGACTTGAAAAGGGCAACGTTTATCGTTTTTATACACACACACACACACACGCACACACATATATATATGACAGGCTTCTTTCAGTTTCTGTCTACCAATTCCACTCACAAGTCTTTGGTGACCCGATGATATAGTAGAAGACACTTGCTCTAGGTGCTATGCAGTGGGACTGAACCCGGAACCATGTGGTTGGTAAGCAAGCTACTTACCACACAGCCACTCCTGCGCCTATATATATATATATATATATATATATATATATATATATATGTATATTAATACACATATGAGAAAGAATCCACTAAACTGGATGCCCTTATGCTAAAGAGAGATCCGCATGAGTCTCAACCACTAAAAATTGTTCTCAAGAAAAACTTAAGCGAGCAGACAAATGAAAAATAACAAAAATATAGATTAACTCCATACAAATGTTTCACTGTTAATAAATTACTCTCTTTACTCCTTTTCTCTTTTACTTGTTTCAGTCATTTGACTGTGGCCATGCTGGAGCACCACCTTTAGTCGAGCAAATCGACCCCGGGACTTATTCTTTGTAAGCCCAGTACTTATTCTATCGGTCTCTTTTGCCGAACCGCTAAGTGACGGGGACGTAAACACACCAGCATCGGTTGTCAAGCAATGCTAGGGGGACAAACACAGACACACAAACACATACACACACATACATATATACGACAGGCTTCTTTCAGTTTCCGTCTACCAAATCCACTAACAAGGCATTGGTCGGACCGGGGCTATAGCAGAAGACACTTGCCCAAGATGCCACGCAGTGGGACTGAACCCGGAACCATGTGGTTGGTTAGCAAGCTACTTACCACACAGCCAGTACACAATTAATTTGCAGATCCTCAGTGGAGTCCGTCAGAAATATAATTTGTCGAACTGCACGCCATATGTTTTAACACGTAAGGGCGTCCAGTTTAGTGGATTCTCTCTCATATTTGTGTATCAGTAATATTTACTGAATCTCAGTCTTTTATGCGCTGGACCACTGGTGTTTAAATTGATGTTATTAAATTAATATCCAATTTTTTTCACCCTCATTTTGATTTTAATTCTATATATATATATACATATATGTATATATATTTTCTATCCATCCCAAAGCATTACGTATTTTATAAAAATAACCTTCTTCACTTTCCCATCCCGCTTCACATTTGTTTTCATATTTGTTTTATGTAGTTTTTGTTTGTGTGTGACCTCTTTTGTAGTATGTTTTTTTAAAAAAATTTTCCTTTTATTTATTTTATTTTGTTTTTACAAGTTTCTTACTTTTCGTTTTCGTTGTTTTCTTTTATTTTTGTTGAGTTATTGTACATTGCTATTGTTGTTGTTGTTGTTGTTGTCGCTGATTTGTTTGTTGTTGTTGCTCTTATTTTAATTCTGTCTGTTGATTAGCTTACAACACTGTCATCAAAACTATTAATTAGTTCAGAAAACTACTTAATGAACAGCTGTTGCCATAATAATCTCATTGCCATTGTAGTGTCGTAACTTTCTATATTTAACTGTGTGCTTGCATGTGTGTGCATGCATGCACACACACACACGTACACATGTACATAAACATGTCGTGTGAATGTGTTATCTTCCTCATCATCCTCTTCATAGTCATTTAACATCTGTTTTCCATGCTGGTATGGGTTGGCGGCGAGCTGGCAGAAACGTTAGCACGCCGGGCGAAATGCTTAGCGGTATTTCGTCTGCCGTTACGTTGTGAGTTCAAATTCCGCCGAGGTCGACTTTGCCTTTCATCCTTTCGGGGTCGATAAATTAAGTACCAGTTATGCACTGGGGTCGATGTAATTGACTTAATACCTATGTCTGTCCTTGTTTGTCCCCTCTATGTTTAGCCCCTTGTGGGTAGTAAAGAAATAGAAATAGGTATGGGTTAGACAGTTTGATTGGAGCCGGGACTGGCAGGAGCACACCAGGCTCTTTTGTTTTCTTTTCACATCATTTATGCTGCTGGATGCTCTTTGTAATGTCAACCACTTAACATAACCAACGGGGTGCATTTTGATTGGCACCAGCACTAGGGCTTTTTACTTAGCACCATCACCTGTGCTTATGTGGAACCATTACCTGTGCTTATTATGTGGCATCATCATCAGTGGTTTTTACATTGCACCAGCTCTGGTGTATTTTATATGGCACCAACATTGACAGGGTCACTGAGTAACTTGCGCGACAAAAACCCCTTGAACTAATAGGGGAGCATTAAGCAAGGTGATTTAAGATATCAGTTCTGCTGTGGTGGGTGGGTCATTTTGAGTACAACAGACCACCAGATATCGTGGTTCTTTGTTATCTTATTTGTAAGGTTCAGTGTCTTCAGATACACACACACACACACACACACATAATTGGAATTTACAAAAAATAATACAAAAGAAGAAGACAGGTGTGTAGACAACAAACAGATGCATTAGTTTAATGTTCAGGAAGTGAGAAAGTCTTTTACCTTTCGAGCCTATACTCTTCCATAGAAAGGAAACACAGAAAGAAACAGGGAGAGAAAATATAAAATGGTTTAGTGGCTGGTGATCAATTATGGCAAATAAAGAAAGGGAGGGAGAGGGAGGCAAAGTAACAATGTGCGGATTGAGAGAAAACAGAGTAAGAAGAAACAACAATAGAGAAAAGCAGAAAGTACAAAAAAATGGTTAAGAATAGTTCAAAAGGTTCAAACGTGGTGGTGTATTGGAGCGACGTATGTATGTATGTAATGTATGTATGTATGCATGTATGTATGTATGTATGTATGTATGTATGTATGTATGTATGTATGTATGTATGTATATATATATATATATATACACATATATACATACATACATACGTACGTACGTACATACATACATACATACATACATACATACATACATACATACATACATACATACATACATACAGGATAAGATGGGTAAATTATCACCATTTCATATTTTAATTTCATGCAAGTGCATTGTTTGCTTTTGATTTTGTCAACTACACAGTATAGTAGGGTCAGCTGGGCACCATCTGCGAGAAAAACAGCACCATGATGCAATTCGCTCTGCTAGAAATTTGGAAATGACATGCTGTACTGTTTGGCAGTTGTGCCGGAAGCTCCAATATGAACAAATGGTGAATACAGAACAACTGTTAGCTTGCTGTGTCCCCAAAACATGTACTGAGAGGAATAAAAATCAAACATTCAGTCAGCATCATGGTGTTTGGAGTGATCATTAGTGATGGCAACATTAGGCCTCCAGTCATCTTCCCAAATAGTCTCAAACTCAACACAGAGGCCAACATGAAGAGGTGATGCTGCCCTGGGTCAAGAGGGTGGCTGCTGCAAGACCTATGCCACACAAACAGAAAAACCCAGTTATGGCTGTCAGTCAATTTCTAATATCTGGCCACCTATCTCCCCAGACTGCAACCCACTTAATTATTATATGTAGGAGATGAACAAAAGTCCTTGTAACACCAAAGATGAACTGAAGGTAAAGATTATGGTAGCATTCAACATCTTAAACAAAATCATTCAAAAGTGTTGCAGGAGATTTTGAAGTCACCTGGAGGCCGTGGGTGAAGCCAATGGTGATTTAATTGAATAAATTTACTCTTTAATATTTCAAGATATTTTTATGTAATTTTGGTAAATTATATCTGTAAAAATGAGATGTCAGTGTTATTTTCAATTTTGTGTAATTTAGACGACAATTTATTCACCACATCATGTGTGTGTGTGTTAGTGTGTGTATGTATATATATATGTGGCGTTAGGAAGGGCATCCAGCCATAGAAACAGGGTCAGGCATCTTGCAACCTTTTCAATAGTCTTGACTCTTGAAAGACTATTGAAAAGGTTGCAAGATGCAACGAAAATTTTAGAAAAATAAAAATAAGAAATAAGTGGAAATTTTACTGGTGAGTGTGTTAAATAATAAGGCACTAAAAGAGAATGACTCTCCCCAGACACAACAGAATATGCTTCAACACACGAACTCATATAAAGAATCTTGCAAACCAAACCCCAAAACGAAATATATATATATATACATATATATATATGCATATGTATGTATACATATGTTTGTGTGTGTGTGTAGATATATATATGTATAGACAGATAGATATAGAAATAGATATGCATATATGTACATAAAAATGTGCACACACACGTGCACACACGCATACACACACATACACACACAAATAGCAGTTATGATTTTACTCAGAATCCAAGCCGATTTGTCATCATTTTGTGTTTTGGCTGTGCCAGACAATAAAATGAGGTCATAGCTTTGGTCTGTCGTCATTATTGACTCTGGTGGAATGGTGGAAGTATTCCTTCCTCCACATGGCGCTTGATGGAAGGGCTCAGCTGTTTAAACACTTGTTGAGTACTTCTTATGAAAATAGTCTCAATCATTAATAAGAATATATAAATATATACATGTGTGTGTGTGTATGTGTGTGTTTGTATGCGTGTGTGTGTGTTTTGCTGGTGCTGTGTGCATATGTATGTGTTAATTTTCATATTTACATGTATTTGTGTGACTTTGTATATATATATATGTGTGTGTGTGTGTGTGTGTGTATAAATATAAACAAACTTACATTTGTTTTTATCAGAAGCGTTGGAATGTGTATTGTACGATACAAACAAGAAGGTGATATTGTTTTGGATGCAGAATTGCCATTAGAACAACAGAATTACCAGGTTGACAAATTTTTCTGCCTTCTAAGGCTAATTTACCCAATATTTCTGTTGTTCTAGCAGAAATTCTGTGTTTGAAAAAATATCATCATTTTGTTTGTATCATACAATATATATATATAGGTATATATCTACACATATGTAGATACATACATACATACGTATATATATCATCATTGTCATCATCATTGTTTAACGTCTGCTTTCCATGCTAGTATGGGTTGGATGATTTTGACTGAGGACTGGTGAACCGGATGGCTGCACCAGGCTCCAATCTTGATCTGGCATAGTTTCTACAGCTGGGTGCCCTTCCTAACACCAACCACTCCGAGAGTGTAGTGGGTGCTTTTATGTGCCACCAGCACGAGGGCCAATATATATATATATATATATATATATATGTGTGTGTGTGTATATATATATATATATAAGAGGAGGATATCCAAGCAGATATTGAATTTCTCAGAGTAAAAATGCCAAGGTTGGTTCCTTCTCTTGATGTGTTTTTTGGTAATCTATCTCATCTGATGTTCCAGTTTATTTCTTAGCTACTCAGAGTGTAAAGAACAATATTAAAATTAGGAGAATGAAGAATTTAAGCATTCAATCTTTTTGTATATTTCCAGTCAAAATTAAAATCCGACACGTGTTTCGATTGCATCAATCACATATTGTTGCAGAATCATATGCAGTGATTTATGCATTATTGGTGCTATCTCTTCTGGGCAAATAAATTTGACATCACTTGAAGAGGAAATTTCCTCCTCAATTAATTTGAATTAGATTTGGTAGCAGCAGCAAACTCTGGACATTACTCAATAAAATGTTTTTTAGGAAAACAAGAGGAAAACATGTTTTAACTTTATTCAACTGATATATTATTCTATATACATTCACACAAATTGGAAAAAAAATACATATATATAATAGTATATGAAATATATACGGAGAGAAAATCACCATGTGGATTACTTACATGCTAAAAATGGCAGTCAAAGCCCCAAAACCACGTAAAAAACATTCTTACATTAAAGCACGTTGCTAGTACACAAGCAAGAGATTTGAGTGAATAAAAATTCTAAGCAATGTGCTTTAATGTAAGAATGATTTTTTTGTGGTTTTGGGCTTTGACTGCCATTTTTAGCATGTAAGAACTCCACTTGGTGGTTTTCTCTCTGTATATTTTTATACACTATTATATTAAAAAATATTTGTCTTCTGACTTTTATTACACATGCTAACCATTGTTATAAATTATTTAATAATTTTTACCCTTGTATTTAAAAGTATATATATATCTATGTAAATATATCTATCTCTCTCTCTCTCTCTCTCTCTCTTCTCTCTCTCTCTATATATATATATATATATATATATATATATATATAATATAATATATATAATTAATATATATAATATTTATATCCACTACACTCTTGGAGTGGTTGGCATTAGGAAGGGCATCCAGCTGTAGAAACATTGCCAGATCAGATTGGAGTATGGAGCAGCTCCTGGCTTGCCAGTCCTTGGTCAAACTGTCCAACACATGCCAATATGGAAAGTGGACATTAAATGATGATGATGATGACGATGGCAAAAGGATGTGTTATATAATACTATTCCACAACCATACCGACAATCCAATAATGCTATTCCACATATACAAAAACAGCCATATCAACAGTCCAACATATCCCCATCATCAGCTGCCCCATAGATATCATTATGGTTTCGACACCTGGGCAGTAGCATTCAATCCGGTGATGTCAATAGCATTAAAATAAGTGTTGTTTGGGAACAAACAAACCAAAGGAACTACAACTTTCAAACACATTTACCCAATGTATAACTGTATTCATAAATTTCATAAGTTACAACCCCTCATAAATACCTAACTAAACAGCAACAGCTCTATTAAGTCATACAAAATTATCTATATAACTTTCTGGAGACTTGGAATGACTTAATAATGTTGGTAGGTGTTGTTTGCAAAAAGTGAAGGATATGCAACCAGCAGTGGAAGCATATAAACATTAGGTAGATCTAGTCTCTGTCTTCATGGTGGAGAGGTTAGTATTTAACCGTTACGCACTTTGTTTTAAATTGGCAGTGAGATTTGGCTGCTGGTTCTTGTAGTGCAGAGGCTCCATTGTTGATTTCAGCCAAGATGAAAAGTTGCAACTTGCATGCATTTTTCAGAAAAATTTAACTGATGCAAAGTTTTGACATAGGCGTAGCTGTGTGGTTGAGAAGGTCACTTGTGAACCATGTGGTCCCAAGCTCAATCCCACTGCACTTGGACAAGTGTCTTCTACTATTGTCCTATTCTGACCAAAGCCGTGTGAGTGGATTTAGTTGATGAAAGATGAAAAAAGCTTTTTTGAGTGAGTGAGTGAGTGTGAAATGTATACATGAAGCTGGAGTTCTCTTTCCTTGACATCACTCTCTTTTTACTCTTTTACTTGTTTCAGTCATTTTGACTGCGGCCATGCTGGAGCACCGCCTTTAGTCGAGCAAATCGACCCCGGGACTTATTCTTTGTAAGCCCAGTACTTATGCTATCGGTCTCTTTTTGCCGAACCGCTAAGTGACGGGGACGTAAACACACCAGCATCAGTTGTCAAGCAATGCTAGGGGTACAAACACAGACACACAAACACACGCACATACATATATATACACATATATACGACGGGCTTCTTTCAGTTTCTGTCTACCAAATCCACTCACAAGGCATTGGTCAGCCCGGGGCTATAGCAGGAGACACTTGCCCAAGATGCCACGCAGTGGGACTGAACCCAGAACCTCTCTAGTCATAAATGAATATCACTGTTATAGCAGTTGTGTCGTTTGTTTGCGATCTCCTGTAAAATCATGTCCAGTCATCGTACTCTTTTGTGCTTGAAGGACAAGGGGGAAAATATTAATTTACTCGGAAAAAGGTGAGAGTTGGTAACAGGAAGAGAATCTGGCCATTAAAAAATCTGCCTCATCAAATTTCAGCTGACCAATGCAAGCAGTGACATTTAATGGCAGTGATGCTGAGGGACAAAGATTGCTGGAGAGAAATCATCCATGGATCTCAGGAATTTTACTCGTCCTATATATATATATATATATACTCTTTACTCTTTACTCTTTTACTTGTTTCAGTCATTTTGAATGCGGCCATGCTGGAGCACCGCCTTTAGTCGAGCAAATCGACCCCGGGACTTATTCTTTGTAAACCCAGTACTTATTCTATCGGTCTCTTTTGCCGAACCGCTAAGTAACGGGGACATAAACGCACCAGCATCGGTTGTCAAGCAATGCTAGGGGGACAAACACAGACACACAAACACACACACGCATATATATATACATATATACGACAGGCTTCTTTCAGTTTCCGTCTACCAAATCCACTCACAAGGCTTTGGTCGGCCCGAGGCTATAGTAGAAGACACTTGCCCAGGTGTCACACAGTGGGACTGAACCCGGAACCATGTGGTTGGTAAAGAAGCTACTTACCACACAGCCACTCCTGCGCCCTACATATATATAATATATATATATATGTATAGTAAAAGAGAGAACAAGAGAGTGATTGAGTGAGTAAATAACAGCCTTAGCTGGGTAGAAGATGAAGATGGTGGTGATGGGGTGCCAGGGCAAACTCTCCAGGTAGAAGAGAAGGTAAGCAGTGGATTACAGGTGGGGGAGGAGAGGGCAGATAGTTTCATAAGAGTGTGAGTCGGAGTGGAGTGAAGAGTAACAGAGGGTTAGAACTGAGTGTAGAGGTGAACGTAGCAAATGGTGAGCCAAAGTAGTGGTGTGGCTTGATGGGAAAAATATCAGGTGGAGAAAGGTTGGTGAGGTGAGAAGTCGTTCAGAAAGGAGGAGAAATCAGGAGGTAGGAGCATACATAGTATATCTATCATCATCATCGCTACCATTATCATCGCTACCATCATCATCACTGCCATCATCATCATCATTACATCGACCACCACCACCACTACCACCACCACCACCACCACCACCACCATCACCACCACCATCTACCACCACCACCGCCACTGCCACCACCATAACCACCGCCACCGCCGCCACCACCTCCGCCACCGCCGCCGCCGCCATCACCACCACCACCACCACCACCAACACCACCACCACCACCATCGACTTCATCATCATCATCATCATCATTTAGCATCCGCTTTTCAAACTAGCATGGGTTAGATGGTTTGACTGGAACTGGTAAGCCAAAGAGCTGCACCAGGCACCAGTCTGAGTTTGGATTGGTTTCTGTGGCCGGATGCTTTTTCTAATGCCAACCACTCCATATCTCTCTCTCTCTCTCTATCTATCTATCTATCTATCTATCTATCTGTCTATCTTTGTAGTTTCAACAAAAAGCTATGTTTGAAATGTCACTCCTATTTTCCCATCTACAACTTTCACTGAGTGTCAATCTAATCTATTAACTGTGTACACCCAATCGACTTTTGTTTTTGTTTCCTGTTTTTCATTTTGGATTTGCTTCTCTCCCCTCTCTCTATATATATGTATATAAATATGTATGTATATATATGTGTGTATAAGTGTATATATATGTGTATAAGTGTATATATATGTGTATAAGTGTATATATACGTGTATAAGTGTATATATATATATATATATGTGTATAAGTGTATATATATATATATATATATATATATACTCCTTACTCTTTTTCACTTGTTTCAGTCATTTGACTGTGGCCATGCTGGAGCACCGCCTTTAGTCGAGCAAATCGACCCCGGGACTTATTCTTTGTAAGCCCAGTACTTATTCTATCGGTCTCTTTTGCCGAACCGCTAAGTGACGGGGACGTAAACACACCAGCATCGGTTGTCAGACACACAAACACACACACACACACATACATATATATATATATATATATATATACATATATACGACAGGCTTCTTTCAGTTTCCGTCTACCAAATCCACTCACAAGGCATTGGTCGGCCCGGGGCTATAGCAGAAGACACTTGCCCAAGATGCCACGCAGTGGGACTGAACCCGGAACCATGTGGTTGGTTAGCAAGCTACTTACCACACAGCCACTCCTGTATGTATGTATGTATATATGTATGTATGTATGTATGTATGTATGCATGTAGTATGAATGAATCATATATATATAATGGGTTGTATAGTTTCAGATCTACTAATATTACAAAGTTATCATGGGGGCACAAACATGGCTGGTTAAATAAGAAGTTTACTTCTCAACTGCTGTGTCCCAGGTTCAGTCCCTGTGTGCAGCACTTTGGGCTGAATGACTTCTATTAGCAAAAAGAGGACACTCACTTGCAAACTGATTGCCCTCAAGCAGGAGCTAAAAGCTGTCAGTGAAAAACTCCAACATCAAAAGAAAATAACTGAGAGGAGAACAATAAAAAAAAAATTTAACCGCAAGTGGCTGTGTGGTAAGTAGCTTGCTAACCAACCACATGGTTCCGGGTTCAGTCCCACTGCGTGGCATCTTGGGCAAGTGTCTTCTGCTATAGCCCCGGGCCGACCAATGCCTTGTGAGTGGATTTGGTAGACGGAAACTGAAAGAAGCCTGTCGTATATATGTATATATATATGTATGTGTGTGTGTGTGTTTGTGTGTCTGTGTTTGACCCCTAGCATTGCTTGACAACCGATGCTGGTGTGTTTACGTCCCCGTCACTTAGCGGTTTGGCAAAAGAGACCGATAGAATAAGTACTGGGCTTACAAAGAATAAGTCCCGGGGTCGATTTGCTCGACTAAAGGTGGTGCTCCAGCATGGCCGCAGTCAAATGACTGAAACAAGTAAAAGAGTAAAGAGAGTAACCAGGCAGTAGTATACAGAGACGTGAGAGGGGGAGCAATAAATATCACGGAAGCGAGTCCACGAGAAGACATAGACTCCTTCTGGAGGAAAACCTGGAGTGAAAAGGAGTTTAACCAAGATGCTCTGTGGCTGGAAGAAATCTGAAGAATTTATTGCTCCTGCTTTACATCCAAGATAATTGAGACTTTACTGAAAGATTTCCTTTCTAGGTTAGTGTATCAAATGCAGTTAAGTCTGGTGGAACTTGTCTCTTTCTAAACAGTATTTGAAATCAGTAGCATCAGATTCAAAGATGTTTATCAGTTATATCATGCTAACATTGTTGCCGTCTTTGTTTAGTTACATGTCAGTCTTGACTGAGCAGACTTATGATGAAAGACTTTTTAGCAATAGCCAACTTGATAAATGCAGATTTCTTTGTGGTTTTACAACAGAAATTACAAGATATGTAGGGGTGTGTGAATGGGTGTGTTTTTGTGAACAGTCTTCATAAAAAGCAACTCCTAACAAAGAAATCGGTTTTATTCACTAAAGTACATTTCAACACATTGACAGAGTTTTATAAATGTTTCCTGCCAATTATTCTACATCAAAACAATGCTTTGAACTGAACTTCCATCACGTTTTAGACTTGAAAATATTTTCTTGTTTTATCATTCTGCAGATTTTTGTTTTTTCCTGGTTTTTGCTTCATTAAATCGTAACAACAATAACAGCAACAACAATGACAACAACAACAACTACTACATATATAAATATGAAGTAAAAAAAATGCCAAGATATTGATAATGATGGTGATTAAGGAGAAGAATAAATTATTATTTGAAAGCTTACTGAAATTTGTGGCTCAAAATTTACAACAATTTTTAAACATTTGATTATGTGTGTGTGTGTGTATATGTGTGTGTGTGTGTATTTACAGATATACATACATACATACATACATACATACACATACATACGCACATACATACATACACACATACATACATACATACATACACACACATACATACATACATACATACATGCATGCATACATACATACATACATGCATGCATACATACATACATACATACATACATACATGCATGCATACATACATACATACATACATACATGCATACATACCTACATATATACATACATACATACATACATACACACACACATACATAGTACCTGTCAGTCAAACTACATTACTGGCTCAAGTAACTGACCACTGTCCCCCTACAATGACTATGATAAATAGCAGGGACAACCCAAAATGATTATTGTAGTAGTAGTAGTAGTGGTGGTCAGCATTATATGCCAATGAAATGTGCCCTTACTGAAATTTTCTGAGAAAAAATACCTTTGGCTTTGAAGGACTTTCTTGAGGAGAGAGAATTCTGTACCAAAGTAAGTAAATATTCACCAGATACGGTATTAAAAGTTGTTAACGAAATTGGTGATGAGTATTTACAGCAGTGTGATGAACCCACATTCTGGCAGATTAACACCTGTCTATATGCGCTGGCTACTACTGTAAAACTGTACGTGAATGATATTCAAAAAGTAAACAAAACTGAAATAACAAAGAAAGCTGTCCGTGAAAAATTCCAACATCAAAAGAAAATAACTGAAAGAAGAACAATAAAAAAAAATTTAACTGCAACCAGGTAGCATTAAACAGAGACGTGACAGGAGGAGCAATAAATATCACGGAAGCGACTCCACGAGAAGACATAGATTCCTTCTGGAGGAAAACCTGGAGTGAAGAGAAGGAATTTAACCAAGATGCTCTGTGGCTGGAAGAAATCTGAAGAATTTATTGCTCCTGCTTTACATCCCTGTCTTCATGGGTTTTGAAGACAGGGAAAAAGATGAGTGGTTTATGGAAGACCATCAGTCATGTAATAATAATAATAATGATAATGAAATTATTGTATACAGTGCTCAGGTGCACCACAACTTGTCAAAAAGTGCGTATAAAGCATATGCAGTAATGTATAAATGTCTGGAAAGCGAACAGTGTATGAGTCAGATACATGCTTGCGTGTGTATGGAGGGGAGAAAATCAGGTGTAGTGTTGGCGAATCTCAGGAAGCATGGAAGTTTTGAAGGATGCAGTGCTCCAACAACTAACAACTGATGCCGGCAGTAATGATGCTTATTGCAGGCAAACAAGCAAATCACAATACTTCCCACCAACAGAAAGTAAAGAAGGAGATCGAAATGATGCTTGGAGACAGGAAAAAGAGGACATTCGCTCACAAACTGATTACCTTAAAGCAGGAGTTAAAGTTGTCAATGAAAAACTCCAACATCAGAAGAAAATAACTGAGAGAAGAAAAATAAATAAAAAATTTAACCACAACCAGGCGGCATTATACAGAGACAATAAATATCACAGAAGCTCCTTCACAAGAAGGCATAGACTCCTTCTGGAGGAAAACCTGGAGTGAAGAGAAGGAATTTAACCAAGATGCTCTGTGGCTAGAAGAAATCTGAAGAAGCTATTGCTCCTGCGTTATATCCCATACATACAACATTGATGGTGAAACTCTTGCAACTGTGATCCAGAAACTACAGGATGGAAAAGCACCTGAAAGACACTTGATCGCTGGATACTGGTACGAGAAGCTAACTTTCTACCAACCATATCTTATCAATCTGTACCAACAAGCTCTCATTGGGAACAGTAGCATACCACAATGGTTAGCTCTGGCAGAAACAAAATTGATCCCCAAATGCAGAACCACCCACATTGCAAATAACTACCACCCAATTGCATGCCAGAACTTAATGTGTAAGATATAACAGCATGTTTAAACCTCTTCCTTCTGGACCATTGTGAAACCAATAACATTATCACAGCAGAACAAGCAGCTGGGAAGAAGGGAGTCTGGGAAATATGTGGTGTCAGAGGTGTGAGAGCATAGGAGGAACCTAGTTTCAATATGGCTAGACTACAAGAAAGCCTTTGACTCTGTTCCCCACTCATGGATGCTAGAAGCCCTTCAACTTGCTAAAGTTCCAGTGAGAATAGTTAAAGCCATAGCTGACCTGACTTCATTGTGGGCCACCATCTTGAAATTAAACACAAAGAGTGACTGTATTATCACTGATAGAATACTATATTGCAAAGGCATCTTCCAAGGAGACAGCCTCTCTGTGTTGTTTATACTTTCTGTAAACCCTTTGTCATTTGTGTTAAGGAAGTCTGAAGGGTTTCTCACTGGATCACAAGGAAACAAATACCAAAATTACACACTGTTTCTTAAAACTTTATGCAAAGAATATGCATGAGGTGAAAAAGAGCCTTGACCTAGTTACAACATTCTCAAAGGATGTAGGGTTGGAGTTTGGTCAGGATAAATGTTATCTGGTTGTGAAAAGGGGTAAAAAATTATAAACCAGACTAATGACATCTCCATTAATGATTTGACTGTTTCCCCTGCATCTGATGAGGAATGTTACAGGTATCTAGGGGTGGATGAAAATATATCTTACAATGGCACCTGTAACAAAACATGTGTCACTAAAGGACAGTACAGCCAAATAAAGACAATTTGGACCTCAGAACTCTCTGCATTCAATAAAACAGTGGCCCACAATGTGTTTGCAGTGCCAGTACTCATACCAACATTTGGGCTGCTTGACTGGATGCTTGATGAGATCCAAGCCATTGATGTGAAAAATACTAACAAGAACACATAATTTCCAGATAAACAGTGATGTAGACTGCCTCTAGCTAAAATGAAAACAAAGTGGCAGATCCAAAAACCTTTTGAATGTCGCACCATATCCCTTTGGCAACATCTTTTAGCCACCAAGCATTGACGTACATCCCTTGACCCAGTTTGCATACATGAGGCTGATAACATCATAAGACTTGGAAAGCAGCTCCTTGAGCAACACTCTTTGTCTGATAACCTAGAATACATGTCCAAAGAAGTCACATGACTCTACCTCAACATATCACCAGATGAAAGGATGAGCCTGAGCAGAAGACTATGCATGGATATGTTAGTAGAAAGCTTTGTGATGATAGTAACATCGATCATCAAAGCAGTTTATTATGGACCAATAGCCGGATTACTACCTCCCACTTTGAAGGGTATGCATTTGCAATTCATGAACAGGAAATATCAACCAAATACCTGATGCACAAAAGGGACAGAGATGCAGGAAAAGCAGCAAAATGTGACAACTGATGGAATTTTTGTGGGTTAACACTGAAGATATTTTCCGTATCATAAACAGTTGTCTGTTGAATAATGACATATAAACACACACACACATGTTTTTTATTATAATATGTTAACACAATAAAAAAATATTTTGCAATGCTCATAAAAAATAATGCTTTCATACTTAGAGTAATCATCAGATTTTAAAATGTATGTAACTGACAGTTGAGTTCTTGACAACTTTAGTATCTCTTACAACGCTCCAGCAAGCTGAATCTTTGGAATATGGTTTTAACCAATCCACATGCAGCTTAAATGCCATGGTTTGCCAGGCATACTGATATTCTGTAACTCGTTTCATCATCATCATCATCATCATCGTTTAACGTCCGTTTTCCGCGCTAGCACGGGTTGGACGGTTTCGACCGGGGTCTGGGGAGCTAGGGACTGCCCCAGGCTCCAGTCTAGTCTGGCAGAGTTTCTACAGCTGGATGCCCTTCCTAACGCCAACCACTCCGCGAGTGTAGTGGGTGTTTTTTACGTGCCACCTGCACAGGTGCCAGAGGGGTCTGGCATCGGCCACGTTCGGATGGTGTTTTTTTTATGTGGGGTGGGGGGGTGCAGAAATATAGGGGAGCACCAGTGGGGTGGTGTGGTTCAGAGAAATGATGACAGGTTCTAGGCAAGTAGAACGTAGGATATCAAGAGAGGGGTAATGCATGGTGAAATAGCGTATTGAAGAGGGGGGTTCGAAGAGTAGACACCTATTATGGTGGTGGGAGAAGCGACATCCGGTATGGATGGAGCAAAAATATAGAGATATCAGGTATTGGTGGTGGGGGTGGGCAGGGCGGGTGCACCGCGAATACACGATGGTTGATGAATACACGAGAGGCGAGATGGATAATGGATAAATTAGTTAAAATAATTAGATAGATATAGAAATTAGTTAAAAATAGTTAGATAGATAAGAAAGCATGTATGATTGATGGGGAAGTGAAAATAAATAAATAAGCATTCAACTTATCTGCTAGATGAATGAATGAATGAAAGAGCAGAAGTTGGGGCTGCGTTTTAAGTAAAGATTGTCCGGAAGAAGAAGGCGCGAATACACGATGGTTGATGAATACACGAGAGGCGAGATGGATAATGGATAAATTAGTTAAAATAATTAGATAGATATAGAAATTAGTTAAAAATAGTTAGATAAGTTAACATAATATAATGTCTAAAAGTTGATGAACCACCTATTGATCCTCTCCATTTTCTTTTTGCTATATAAATTAATGGTAAAATATCTCTTTACCTTCACCCATTAGTACACTAGGTAATGTAATTGCAATGCAATTAAAAACACTTGTGTATTAATAATTGAGTATTCTACCAGCAGTATATTGGATAGATATTATCCCTTAGTGGGTTGATTCACAACCTCTAACTTTCTTGGAGTTATATATATATGTGTGTGTGTGTGTGTGAATACATACATACATATATATATATATGTATATATATATATATATATATATATTATATATATATATAATCATCATCATTGTCATTTAGCGTCCACTTTCCATGCTAGTCTGATCTGGCAATGTTTCTACGGCTGGATGCCCTTCCAAACGCCAACCACTCCGTGAGTGTAGTGGGTGCTTTTTACGTGCCACCGGCACAGGTGCCAGGCGGGGCTGGCAAACGGCCACGGACGGATGGTGCTTTTTACATGCCAGGCGAGGCTGGCAACAGCCATGATTGGATGGTGCTTTTTACGTGCCACCGGCACGGAGGCCAGTCGGGACGGCGCTGGCAACGGCCACGGTCAGGTGGTGCTTTTTACGTGCCACCTGCACGGGGGCCAGGCGAGGCTGGCAACGGCCACAATCGGATGGTGCTTTTTACGTGCCACCGGCACAGAGGCCAGTCGGGGCAGCGCTGGCAACGGACACGGTCGGGTGGTGCTTTTTACGTGCCACTCGGGGCGGCGCTGGCAACGGCCATGATCGGATGGTTTGCTTATGTGCCACCGGCACTGGTATCACAGCTGCAATTTCCATTGATGTTGATATATATATATATATATATACTGGAGCAGGCAAAAGTGTGTGTGTATGTATGTACATATATGTGTGCATTTATTCTACAATAGACCCAGAAAATGACCCCAGCTCGTTTATATTTATTAACCCACATCATTAACTGATTGTTATATCATTGCTGTTATTTCCCTTCAGAACAGGTCTGAACCTTTTAATAAACTGCTTTTCTTTTATCTTTCTTCCAACCTCACTTGTGTCTTGTGGTTTGTGGAAAGGAAAAATTAGAAACATTTTCTGACCACATGTCTCTATATGTTCACCCAATGGAATTTGGTGAACATTGGTGTTCTGGATTTGTTGTCTGTGAACTCATGAGTGTTCCGATAATGCATTCCCAGTCTCACCTATATAGAATTACTTGCAATTTGGGCATTTAATGCTGTAGATCAAATTTCTGCTTTTGCAGTTCAAATCTGCATTTGTGAAAATCTGTCCATTTTTCACAAGAAGAACATCATCATCATCATCATCATCATCGTTTAATGTCCGTTCTCCATGCTAGCGTGGGTTGGACGGTTCGACCGGGGATCTGGGAAGCCAGAAGGCTGCACCAGGCTCCAGTCTTATCTGGCTATGTTTCTACAGCTGGATGCCCTTCCTAACGCCAACCACTCCGTGAGTGTAGTGGGTGCTTTTTACGTGCCACCTGCACTGGTGCCAGGCGAGGCTGGCAACGGCCACAGTCGGATTGGTGCATTTTACGTGCCACCTGTTCAAACCTGTTACAGAATATCAGTACACCTGGCAAACCATGGCATTTATACACATGGGCTTCTTTTATCTACCAAATTCACTTACAAGTCTTCTACTATAGCCCCAGAGCTCTAGTAGAAGACACTTGGCCAAGATGTCATACAGTGGGATTGAACCTGGAACCATGTGACTAGGAATCAAACTTCTTACCACACAGCCATCGTTATTTCTTGAAAGAAGAAATGGTCATATTTGCATCAGAGTTATAAATCAAAGGTACTTTTGCCACCTGAACCTCTTTGATTCTCTCTCTACGATTGATAACAGTTTTGAATCACCAGGAATTTTAAATGAAAATTTCAAAACAGATCAAAAGACAGAGTTTTAATAACAACAACAACAGCAGTGGTGGTGGTGGTCGTGGCAGTGGTGGTGATAGTAGTAGTAGTAGTAGCAGCAGAAGTAGTAGTGGTGGTATCGGTTGCACAGGTGGTGGTGTTTGTAGTGATGGTGGTGGTACAGGTGGTGGTGGTGGTGGTGGTGGTGGTGGTGGTGGTAGTAGTAGTAGTAGTAGTAGTAGTAGTAGTAGTAGTAGTAGATAGTAGTAGTAGTGACAGCAGCAGCAAGAAAGTAAGTAAAATCATAATCAAGAGAGAAAAAAAAGATGTGTAGTAGGTGACAGAAGTCAGAAATAAAGAACAGTTTCCACAAACTCAAGAACATCAACAACAACAACAATTACAACAACAACAATTACAACAACAACAATAGCAGCAGCAGCAACAACAACAACAACGGTGTCAACTATTAAATAAAACATTAAAAAAACTGAAAAGAATAAACCAACAAATAATCAGTAGAAATGGAATACAAATTCAATTTGTCTTTGTTTTTGTTTTGTTTAGTTTTTTTTTCTTCTTGTGCCTCAACCCCTTTCCCTGCCCCACTCCACTTCAT
Source organism: Octopus sinensis (assembly GCF_006345805.1). Classification (NCBI taxonomy): domain Eukaryota; kingdom Metazoa; phylum Mollusca; class Cephalopoda; order Octopoda; family Octopodidae; genus Octopus; species Octopus sinensis. The sequence goes on along the minus strand of NC_043016.1, from coordinate 13,479,279 downwards.
GTTGTCTCCGAGTTTTCCTCTCCATGTTACCTTAGCGTTTGTTCCATAACCTGACTCACTTTGGATTCACAATAGGCTTTGTAGAGCAGACAACGAAGAGAATATTCTGTAGTTCTTGTTGCCGTTGAAGTTGATGTTGTTATTGTTGCTGTTATTATTATCATCATCATCATCATCATTGTCTTTATTAAGGGTGGCAAGCTGACAGAATTGGTATGTTATTGAGCAAAATGCTTTACAACATTTCATCCATCTGTATGCTCTAGGTTCAAATTCCGCTGAGGTGGACTTTGCCTTTCATCCCTTTTGGGTCAATAAAATAAGTTGCTTTTTTAATTTTGAAAAAAATTTAAAGTTTAAAATTTTAAAAATAATAATAATAATATTATTATTAATAATAATAATAATAATAATAATAATAATAATAATAATATAATAATAATAATAATAATAATAATAATAATAATATCAATAATAATAATAATAATAATGATAATAATAATAATAATAATAATAATAATAATAATAATAATAATAATTGGTATAAAAGATGGGCTACAGCAAATATTCTGCTCAATACCACAGATTTGCTTGTCAGTTGTTTGACCTTAACCAGTTGAGCATGTCCCTTAGTGGCTGACGATATGTGCATCTCTGACCACGAGCAGAAGTAGTGGGGGAGCATCATAGCCATGTGTTGAGAGGGATTCTTTGGGGTTTGAATAGTTCACCTCTGGAAACATGGGTGGTTCTTTCAACATCCTTAAACAACCCTTATTCAGGGACCGTTTGAGCGGGATGGGCTACTCAACCTGAAGAAAATTCTAACTGGGCCCCACCTGCAAGGTCATGTGCTGTTTATCTTGATATGAGATTACCATGTCGCGCACATATGGTTGTGATGCATGTGCCTGGTGTACCTTTATCAGACGGGTAGTCATGATGGGTATATCGGGCTTCGTATATTTTACCCCAGTGTCACTTTGATGGCATGAACTGCTCTCTCACTCAATAATAATAATAATAATAATAATAATAATGATAATAATAATAATAATAATAATAATAATAATAATAATAATGATAATAATAATAATAATAATAATAATAATAATAATAATGATAATGATAATGATAATAATAATAATAATAATAATAATAATAATAATAATAATAATAATAATGATAATGATAATAATAATAATAATGATAATAATAATAATAATATGAGATCACCATGTCGCGCAGATATGGTTGTGATGCATGTGCCTGGTGTACCCTTATCAGACGGGTAGTCATGATGGGTATATTGGGCTTCGTATATTTTACCCCAGTGTCACTTTGATGGCATGCACTGCTCTCTCACTCAATAATAATAATAATAATAATAATAATAATAATAATAATAATAATAATCCTTTCTACTAATAGGCACAAAGCCTGAAATTTGTGGGGGAGGAGTGGGATAGTCAATTACGTCAACCCCAGTTCTCAACTGGTACTAATTTATTGACCCTGAAAGGATGAAAGCCAAAGTCGACCTCAGCGGAATTTGAACTCAGAACATAATGTTAGAATTGTGAAATCTGAAAAAAAATAACAAAAAAAACAAAAACTTGATATGATAAACAAACACAAACAAATTATCCCCTCCCTCCCTCCTATCCCCAAATAAACAATAACATTTAGAGATGATGACATATAAATAACTTAGAGGTTGTTGTGTTGGTGGTGGTGGTGATGGTGACAAAGAAGTAAGGAGAGAGGTAAAAAGATAGAGGATGACTTAAGGGATTTGCACATCTTGATTTGCGAAAATATAGAAGTGGGACAGCTTCTTTGGAAATATTGTTTATTTGCTTTCTCTTTTACTCTTCATGTTTTTGTTATTCTTCATTCGTTTTTGTTCATTTATGTCTTGGCTTCTTCATCAAATTATTTTGTGATTTTTTCTTTTGTATTTTTCAAACTTAAATTATGAAATAAATGAATAAAAGATCTGACTGATGAATAAAGATTGATTATAACGAATGAGTTTCTTCAAGCAGAAGGTGGAAGAATGTGGAAGAATAGAATGCTGAACAAAGGTGGAATAATAATAGTAGTGATATTAACAATAATAATAATAATGATAGTAATAATAATAATAATAATATTAATAATAATAATAATAATAACAATAATAATAATAATAATGATAATAATAATAATAATAATAATAATAATAATAATGAAAAGTCGAGAGATATGACAGGTTAGCTTGGGAAGTTAAGCAGTTGAGGCCGATGAAAAAGGTAACAGTAGTACCAATAATTGTCGGACTCCTGGGAACAGTGAGCAAAAATCTTGAGAAGTATGTGGAACAAATAACCATGGGATTTCACTTAGAAAGTTCCCCTCCAAGGCAAGGTTGTTTTTTATGGTAGACCAGCAGTCATTGATACCACCAATGTTACCCAAGGGAAAGGCAAAGGGGCCGATACAGCTTGGCACCTGTGATGTCACAACTCATTTCTACAGCTGAATGAACTAGAGGAATGAGAAATAAAGTGTCTTGCACAAAAACACAACACACAGCCTGGTCTGGGAATCGAATTCACTATTTAATGATTGTGAGCCAAATGCTCTAACCACTGAGCCATGTACCTTTCCTTGGCTGTTGGTACCATTATCATTACTACTGCTGTGTTTGTTACAGTTTTTGTTTTTCCTCATTTGCATGAAGCAACACCAATGTAATGGTGGAACATAGGCAGCAAATGACTTCAAAGCACATCATTGCCATAATGGTCACACCACTTTGTTTTTGAGATCAAAGTTGTAGAACATTTTTCATCTGTTTTAGCAACACCTTTCACTTCTCTTTCATCTCCTTCGAACCACCAGCACTGTGTTTTTGATGGCATTCTCGGTATCTTGGCATCCATGGTTTCTCAAAAAGGAAAATAGGAATTTTGAAAACAAACAAACAGAAGAAAAAAAAAAACCCCCAGAGTTTTATTGATAGTACGACCTTGTATGTAGCTGTCAACAAAAGAAAGAAAAAAACTGAATCTCAGCATTATATGTCAGTTTCTCAGCAAAACTGACAACTTGAAGTAAACAAATCTCTTTTAGGACAAAAACATTAGAAAAAGTGTGAAACTTAAACAGAAAATCTCATGGTATTGAGGCAAATTTCAATAATGGTAATAATAATTTGTTATTGTATTTGGTTTGCAAGATTCTTGATCTGATTTCACATGATGAAACAAATCTTGCTGTGTCTTGGAAGGGTCATTACACAAATAACAATAAACACACACACTGGTTTAATTTCACTTCTTTATTATTAGTCAGTTGTTTAGTTATTTAACCAACTAACAAATCACTCAATAATAATAATAATGATGATGATGATGATAATAATAACAACAACAATAACAACAAAAACAACAACCACAACAACAACAACAACAATAATAATCATCGTTTAACGTACGTTTTTCATGCTAAATAATAATAATAACAGTAGAAATTTTGGGAAAGGGAGCAGTTGATTGTATTGATCCCAGTACCTTTCTGGTACCTTTCTTGTTGATCTTGGTAGGATTTGAACTCAGAATGTAAAGTATAAAAAAAAAAAAAATACTGCAAGGCATTTTGTCCCTGTTGAAGAAGGTAATCCTGGATCTGTGAGGTCTCTTGATTGGCTCAAGTGGAAGCTCTCCTGTCACGTGAGGAACATATCATCCATGTGTTCATATATTTATAACACTTCTGCCAATCCAACAAGTTATAATGATGATGATGGTGATTGTGTTTCACAAAATCTCTCTATATATAAACGGCAGTTTGTCTGTGCGTGCTTCTGTGTGTCTGTTTTCTCGTACCCTCACCCTGACCACGGCTTTCAACCGATTCTGATGAAACTTGACACACACATAGCCCAATGTCATAATTCAAAACTAACGCAGCGAAAATTTTGAAAAGTTCCCCCAGTTTTGAAAAAAATTGATAAATTCGACATGGGGTCGAGAATCATAAACATGAACCACAGACTGTCTAGGGGACGCAACTCGAGAATCTAAGCTTTTTTTATGCAACGCATTATCTATGGTAGTTTTCACAACTTGCAATCGATTTTCACCGAACTCATGGTGAAGCTTAATGTTACCCTAAGAAACTCAATTCTGACTTTAGTTTTCCATGCAATACCTTACCATCAGAAACAATCGATAAAATCATGCCATTTTGGGAAATCGCGTTCAAATTCAAGATGACATATTTTCGACAATATCTTTCACAAATTGGCAGGAATCTTTTTTTTTTTCACAACGAGCATCATGTCTGCTCCAAGGAGCTATATAGCCCTTTTTATTCCAATAGGATACATTATTGGAAAAAATCGGTTAATTTAATCATATGTGGCACACATAGCAAACAAATTTGTGTATTAAACACAAACCAGACTGTCTAGGGGACGCAACTTGACCTTTTTAGCTATCGATAATTCGATCCAACCAATTCCTACCAGGAAGAAATTACATTCGAGACTTTACCCCCAACACCGCCACTTCTGCTAATAGCTGCTGCAGCCGCAAGTTATTCGAATACTTTTTTTGTTTAAACTTTCTTTATAACTACCACCCCAAACGTTTTACCTTCAATTTTTGACGTACCCTAACGGTCCTCGGACGCTACTTGCAAACTCTTGGTTTATTATAAACCACTTTTGTCGTGTGCATCAAAAAACTTTTCCTTTCGTTTGTTCAGTTTGATCACTTTTGACTTTTTCGTTGTTGTCACTCACATTGCTGCCAGCTTTTTGGCCGTTTTTGTACATTTTTATACATTTTCGGATACTTACCCCACGAGCTCCTTTTTATTACACCTTTACCAAACACATTGCTATCCACCAAAATACTTACCCCACGTGTTCCTTTTTATTACACCTTTGCCAAACACATTGCTATCCACCAAAATGCCACCGAAGAAGAGAAGGACCCTCCTCAGCCCTCGGACGGCCAAGGCATCGGCTGCTAGGGCTAGAAGGGCACGCGAGACCCACGAGGAAACCGCCTTGCGCCTCTCGCAAACAGCTTCCCGTTATGCCGCTGCTCAGGTATCTGAAACTACTAGCGACCGTTCTACCCGACTTGCAAGGGTCGCAGCGTACAGATCTTCCCTCCGCTCGAGGTTGACGAAAGAGCAACAGTCCAGCCAAAACATGCGGGCTTCTTACTGTGCTTCCATCCGCAGAGCTCGCGAGAACCCCGAACAAAGGGCCATTCGGAATGCGGCTAACGCCACTAGCACCGCCAGGACACGATCTGTCGAAACCTCACAGCAGAGGAGAACTCGCCAATGTGCTGACGCCGCAAACAAAGCCATGGCCAAAGCTGCCGAAACACCTCAACAGAGGAGAGCTCGCCAAGCTGCTAACGCCGCAAACAGCCAGGGCTCGATCTGCCGAAACTCCACACCAACGGACTATTCGGACATCCAGACATGCCATTAGCACTGCTTCTGCTAGGGCTTCAGAGGGTGCTGAGGCGAGAGCTGAAAGGCTTTCAAGGGATGCCACTGCTACTGCTGTCGCACGTGCATCTGAATCTGCTGAGGCACGGTGCACTCGACTTGAGAGTATCAACAAACGTCGGGATATCATTCGTGGTGTACGTACCCCTGCCCCCGCTTTCTGGTTGTCACTAGCATTCAACTACGACGCCACAATTAACTTCTCCTTGCGTGACGACATCAAGATAGGGTCAATGACAATTGTATGCCAGTTTTGCAAAGCCAAGAAATGGCCCGGAGAGCCACCTGGTTTGTGCTGCTCTGGTGGCAAAGTGGACCTGCCACCCCTACGGGAACCACCTCAACCACTGAAGGATCTCGCGGTGGGTTTAACCCCCGATTCGTCACAATTCCTTGAAATAATTCGAAAGTACAACTGCTCATTCAAATGACCTCTTTCGGGGCCAAAATTCCTCCCAGAGAAGGCTGGATGCCTACTTTCAAAGTGCAGGGACAGGTCTGCCATCTTATTGGGTCACTTCTGCCAGACGAGATTCAGCAGTCTTCTTTCCTCCAAATATACTTCATTGCCGACTACAACCACCAGGTTGATGCACGCCTTGGAATAATACCGGGTACAAGCTATGTTCCCCGCAAAGACATTCTTCTCCGTCTCCAAACCATGCTTCATGATAACAGCTACGTCTGCAGTTCAGATATGCCTTGGACAGTGCTCCATCTCCAAACTTCACCGTTGTCATTGATGCTGATAAACGACCCCACGGGGAGCACGAACGCCGTTTCAACGCACCTGCGTGCAACGAAATTGCCGCAGTCATACACGGAGAGCAACACAACAGCCGTGACATAATCATCTCCTCCCGTGGTAACAACCTACACAGGATCAGCGAGACTCACAGATCTTATGACGCGCTTCAGTATCCATTGCTTTTCCCTTATGGGGAAGACGGCTACCACTTCGGAATTCCTTTACGGCAGCCCTTCAATCAAACTACTGCGGCATCAAAGACGGTTTCCTGCAGGGCGTTCTACTCATACCGGTTCATGGTCAGGGAGGGTGAGTTCAACTTATTGCCCCGTTGTCGTCAGCTATTCAACCAGTTCGCCGTCGACATGGCCGCAAAAATGGAATCGGAAAGGCTGCTATACATTAAACTTAATCAGACCAAACTTCGCTCCGACTCCTACATTCATCTCCGTGACGGTTTGCAACAAGAAAATGACCCTCGCAACATCGGCAAGCCATGCATTCTACCCTCCACCTTCACGGGAGGACCGCGATATATGCGTGAAAGGACCCAAGACGCCTTGACCTACGTGCGCATTTACGGCCGGCCGGACCTCTTTATCACCTACACGTGCAATCCCAGCTGCGACGAAATCACTCGCGAACTCCGCCCGGGTCAATCTCACACCCATCGACACGACATCGTTGCTTGGGTTTTCCGTCTGAATTTGGGCAAAATGAAGGATTTGATAGTTAAGGGTCAGATTTTCGGGCATGTCAGGTGCCACATGTTTTCGGTCGAGTGGCAAAAGAGGGGCTTGCCACATGCTCACATCTTAATTTGGCTCACTCATAAAATCGAGACTAATGACATTGACAAATTCATTTCCGCCGAGATTCCTGACCCCGATGAGGACCCCGGACTCTACGAAATTGTCCGCACTACCATAGTACACGGGCCCTGTGGACCAAATTACGCCAACACACCATGCTACAAAAACGGATTAGCCTGCTCAAAGGGATTCCCTAAACGGTTCACTTTGGAGACTCAAACAGGCGGCGATGGGTATCCGCTGTACAAACGAAGGAGTCCAGCCAATGGAGGCCGCACGATTACGGTTGGGCGACATCAAGTGGACAACAGCTACATTGTCCCCTACTGTCCTCTCCTGTCGAAGATATTCAAAGCCCACGTCAACGTTGAGTTCTGCAGCTCCATCAGGTCAATACAATATGTCTGCAAATATATCAACAAAGGCAGCGATGCTGCCATGTTCAGCATCCAGAGGACCACCAGTCGCGACGAAGTGTCCAACTACTTGGCTGGCCGGTACCTCAGCAGCAACGAAGCGTTTTGGCGCATTTACGGCTTCCCGCTCCATCAGAGACACCCGGCTGTGGTGCAGCTTGCTGTACACTTGGAAAATGGACAGCGGATTTACTTCACAGAGCAAAGTGCTGTGCAGATAGCCACCAGCCCTAAAGACACAACGTTGACTGGTTTCTTCAAATTATGCCAACGTGATGACTTCGCTCGAACGCTTTTGTACCCACAGGTCCCATCGTACTTCGTGTGGTCTAAAAACACCTGGGTTCGACGGAAATCCGGCAAAAACGTCGAAAGCTTCCCAGGCGTCAAGTTTGACTCCTGCCTGGGTCGAGTTTACAACATCCCGCCAAACCAACAAGAATGCGTCTACCTCCGTCTCCTTCTACATGAGGTCACTGGTCCAACAGGTTTCGCCAATATACGTACCGTCAATGGGGTTCTGTGCGACACCTTCAGGGAAGCATGTATGAGACTTGGCCTTCTAGAGGATGACTCCCAGTGGGACGCCACGATGGCAGAGGGTGCTTTACTGCAAACGCATTCGGCCCTACGACATCTTTTCGCAATCCTTCTTCAAAAATGTCAGCTTAGTGATCCACTAAGTCTCTGGATGAAATACAGGGATGACATGTCGCACGACTTCTTACGTACGGCTCAGCAACACCTCGGCTCTGCACCAGTACGTCCAAGATAATGAACCACGGCTGCTTCCAGACCAGCGCATAGCCTACAACATCATCGTAGACTCTGTCAGACAGCAACGTGGGGGGATTTTCTTCCTTGATGCACCCGGCGGCACTGGCAAAACCTTCGTCACTAAACTAATTCTGGCAGAGGTCAGACACAACACGGACATTGCCCTGGCTGTAGCTTCCTCTGGTATCGCGGCCACGTTGCTTCCGGGTGGCAGAACCGCCCACTCTGCCTTCAGACTCCCGCTCGATCTGGCAAAGTCCGAGTCACCTATCTGCAACATCGCCAAGAACTCAGAACAGGCCGACATTCTGCGCAGATGCAAACTCATCGTATGGGACGAGTGCACTATGGCACACAAAGGCGCCCTTGAGGCACTGGACAGGTCCCTGCAAGACATCAGAGACTCTACGGCGCCCATGGGAGGATTAACTTTACTTCTTTCAGGAGACTTCAGGCAGACTCTACCTGTTATTCCAAAAGGAACCCGTGCCGATGCCGTGCGCGCGTGCCTTAAGTCGTCAGCTCTTTGGGCACATGTGCGGCCCTTGCACCTCCAAACTAACATGTGCGCGCAGTTAATTGGTGACAGCGGATCCGCTGCATTCTCCAGGGACCTCTTATCGCTCGGTGAAAATAGGATGCTGTCTGATGCGGATGGCTACGTTCAATTGGACTCACTTTGCACCATTGTCGACACCCCTGCTAGCCTCCGGGACGCTGTCTTCCACGACCTACAAAACAATTTACGCGACCTAAAATGGCTGGCAGGCAGAGCTATTCTCGCACCCAAAAATACAACCGTCAAATCCATCAATATCCAGCTACTTGAAGCTATTCCTGGTGATGTCCACGTCTACAAATCTATAGATAGGACAGCAGACCCCGCCCAGCTTGCTGATTATCCTGTTGAATTCCTGAATTCACTTGAACCGCCAGGCCTGCTACCACACATCCTGAAGTTAAAAGTCGGTGCGCCCATTATGCTCATCAGGAATTTGGTTCCACCTAAACAGTGCAACGGCACACGTTTGGTTGTGAAACATTTGGCACCACATTTAATAACGGCCACAATACTTACCGGTTGTGGGAAGGGAGAGGACGTCTTCATTCCACGGATGCACCTTCAACCGTCGGGCGCTGACCTACCAATCCACTTCAGGCGTTCTCAGTTTCCTGTTAAACTCTGCTTCGCAATGTCCATCAATAAATCCCAAGGCCAAACGCTACAAGTCGCTGGGTTACATTTGGGCGAACAGTGCTTCGCCCACGGTCAACTCTACGTGGGCTGTTCACGCGTTGGGAGGCGCAATGATGTTTTCATGTTTTCGCCCAAACGGACAGCTAGGAACATCGTATATACAGAAGTATTCCAGTGAAGACAAGACATTGCAACGTCCACATGCACCTTCGTTCCCTGGAGGGAAAGGACTACATTGGGATTAGTCGTTGCCTACTAGGGGCTCTTACATACCCGGGCAACGCCGGGTCTATGCTGCTAGTGGATTATAAAATATGTGGGGATGTACATCATCATCACCATCATTGTCATTATTGTCATCATCATTGTTAAATTCATCATCATCGTCATCATTGTCATCGTCATCATCATCATCATCATCATCATCGTCATCATCTGTCGTCATCGCCACCATTGTCATTATTGTCACCATCGTTGTTAAATTCATCATCATCATCATCGTCATCATCGTCGTCGTCGTCATCATCATTGTCATCGTCATCATCATAATCATCATCATCATCATCATCATCATCATCATTGTCATCATCATCGTTCTCATCATCGTTCTCATCATCATCTGTTATCATCAACATTGTCATTGTCATCATCATCATCATCACAATTGTCATCGTCATCATCATCATCATTATCGTTCTCATCATCATTATCGTCATCATCATTGTTAAATTCATCATCATCATCATCGTCATCGTCGTCATCATCACCATTGTCATCGTCATCATTGTCATCATCATCTATCATCATCATCAACATTGTCGTTGTCGTCATCATCATTGAACACGTGATCTCCATGTTAGTGAGGGTTGAATGGTTTGACAGTGAACTGCTGCTGTGTATCAGGCCCTAGTGCCTATTTTGGCATGGTTTTAACTGCTGGATGCTGCCCTTCCTAACACTGACCACTTTTCAGTGTGTACTGGGTGCTTTTATCATGACACCAGCACCAGTGGGGTTGCCAAGTGCCTTGCAGGACAAAGAAAAGTACAGAAAGGAAAAGGAAAAAATCCTCCCTTGATTGAGGGGGAATGTATTTTAAAGAGGGGGAGGTGACTTTATGTCAGGTTTTAAAGACTAAACTGTGATAGAGAATCAAGTGCAGGTGTCTTATTAGAGAGGACATACATGGTGGCTCTGCAAGCGTAGCTGGAAGGGAGGTAATGATGGTGTTTGTGTACCAGAGAGCAAGAGGGAGAATTAAGACAGGCATGGTGTACAAAATAAATATGGGTAATCCACCCATACATGAGTAAGAAACCTCCATCTAGGTAGAACCAGGTGACTCCATGATGATGACTTTCTTCCAGTCCAGTCACTTTCTGTGTTTTCGGTTCTCCAAACTTGCCTGTCAACTTGAGTTAGTTTGGACCAAACCCTCAATGCCTCTCACATCCAATCTTTAGCTGTTGATAGTTTTCTGATTTAGATATTTTTCATTAACCCATTAGTATTGAAACCAGCCATATCCGGCCCAAATATTCTACCTGTCTTTATATTCAAACTGGCCAGATCCAGCCTCTTGCACCTACCCTGCAATGTCATTCTAGAAATAAATGATCACATCATCAAAATCTTGATGTTATGAGGCAATGATATAAGCATTACATTTGACAGAGTAATCCGTGTATGCCAAAGAGTTAAAATCAACCATCTTGATGTTTGAGGCAATTGCTTTCAATCTCGCTCTAAACTGGATCCTCATTCCTGTTGCTGTTTTTCATTTCCTGTTACCATTTCATCAGATTCACACCATTCGTTCAGATGACTGTGAAACCCACCCTCTGTGGTCAAACAAATGCCCTTCCATGGTCGTTTCAAGTATCCCCTGTCTGGGGCTATTTTTACCTTTTATTTTTTTTCAATTGTCCTTGCAGTTTCCTCACCCTTCTCCATGTTTCATATATTTTTCATTGTTGCTGTTAGAAACTGTTGGTTGGAACTTCTGCCTAGTCTCGTGTTATTTGAAAGACAGACTCCAAAGTGGCTTCTCGGTCCCAGGTGTTGGTTGTACAGAAGATGAGTTTGATAGAACTTGTCTTTGCTGCTGCTCTGGCCTGTCCCCAGAGACATAACTATGTTCACCTTCCTCTTTGTCTTTCCTAGACGATTCCTTAAGAAGCTCTGTGATACATTGGCTGTTCACTGCAACAAAAACAGCAGGAGCAGCAGCAGTAGCAGCAGCAGTAGCAGCAGCAGCAGTAGCAGCAGCAGTAGCAGCAGCAGCAGTAGCAGCAACTACAGCAACAACAAGAAACAATAATAGCATCAACAAGAACAACAATTTCTTTCATTTGCCACAAGGGCAGCGAATGTGAACATGGAAAGATTAACAATGCCAATATTCAGGATTTCCAAACTAGCATCATTCATAAGAAAAAGGAAAAGAAGACAATGGAAACAAAACAAAGAAAGAAACGGTAAAAAGAAAAAAAAAAGTAGTGAAACGAAAGCTTAGAATAAAATAATAAAGAAACAGAGATGGAAAAGAATGAAATGGAAACTTAGAAAGTCGAAGATAACGGTGGAGGTGGAAGGGAATCGTTTTTGAACTCGAATTATTAAAAGCTTGATTTGATGCAGAAATAATAGCATGGAGTGTATGGAATATAAGGAAAAAGATTATGGTAAAATTAGCACACAGATACACATGGACAGATAGACAGACAGACACACCACACGCACACACACACACATTCACTCACTCATTCATGCATACATAATAACATGCACAAAAGACAGGTAGAAGAGTCAGTCAGATAGACACACAGATAGAGGGTGATAGAAAGATAAATAGATAGGTACATAGATAGCTAGGTAACTAGGTAGATAGATAGGTTGATAGATAAAGAAATAGATAGATAGGTTGATAGATAGATAAATAGATAGATAGATAGATAGATAGATAGACAGATAGATAGACAGATAGATAGATAGATAGATAGATAGGTTGATAGATAGATAGATAGATAGATAGACAGATAGATAGATAGATAGATAGGTTGATAGATAGATAGATAGATAGATAGATAGATAGATAGATAGATAGATAGATAGGTAGTTGGATCAATCGATAGATAGCTAGATAGATGGGTATATAGACAGGCAGACTGACAGGTAAATAAATAGATAGATAAATAGATAAATAAATTGATAGATAGATAGAGATATATAGATATAGACATCAAGACATCTAAACAGACAAACATACAGATAGATAGACAGACAGACAGACAGATGTACAGATAAATAGATAGAAAAAGAGACAGATCTGATATCATATATAATGTGTGTGTGTGCATGCGCGTGTGTGTATGTGTGTGTGTGTGTGTGTGTGTCTGTGCATGCATGTACTTGCTCCCCACCACTGTTTAACAACTAGTGTTGGTGTGTTTGTGTTCCTATAACTTAGTGGTTTGACAAAAGAGACTGATAGAGTAATTACTGAGTTGATTTATTCAACTAAGAATTCTTCAACTTGGTGCCCCAGCATGGCCATGGTCTAATGGCTGGAACAAGTAACAGATAAAATAAGAGAAGATAAATGTGTATGTGTGTGTGTGGTATATATATATATATTTATATATATATATATATATATATATATAAATATATTGTCGCCTGACTAGTTCCTGTGCCGGTGGTATGTAAAAAGCACCATTTGAGCATGGTTGATACCAATGCCGCCTGACTGGCTGCCGGTGGCACATAAAAAGCACCCACTACACTTTCAGAGTGGTTGGCATTAGGAAGGCATCCAGCTGTAGAAACACTGCCAGATCAAGATTGGAGCTTGGTGTAGCCACTGGGTTTCCAGCCCTCAGTCAAATCGTCCAACCCATGCCAGCATGGAAAACACATGTTAAACGATGATAATGATGATGATGATGATGATGATGATGATATATATAATATATATATATATATATATATACGTACACACACACACATGCACACACACACACACACACACACACATATCTGAGAGAGAAAGAGAGTGAGAAAGAGTGAAAGAGAGAGAGAGAGAGTAAGTGAGAGAAAGAGGGAGAAAGAAAGATAGAAAGCGAGCAAAAGAAAGAAAAGGAAATTGGAAAATTTTAGTTTAAATAAAAGTAATTTTTAAATGTTAATTAGACATGTTCACTGTTAAAGAATTTTGTTGCTGTTGTTAATGTTCTGATGCAACCTCAGTTAGCTTTGACCGAGAAGATATTTGATCAAATGACATTTTCGTCATGACCATCTCATTTTACATTCAGGATTGCTATAGGTACATGTGTGGCTGTCATCATCATCATCATCATCATCATCATCATTTAGTGTCCGCTTTCCATGCTAGCATGGGTTGGACGGTTCAACTGGGGTCTGGGAAGCTGGAAGGCTGCACCAGGCCCAGTCTGATCTGGCAGTGTTTCTATGGCTGAATGCCCTTCCTAACGCCAACCACTCCGTGAGTGTAGTGGGTGCTTTTTATGTGCCACCCGCACAGGTGCCAGACAGAGCTGGCAAACAGCCACGAACGGATGGTGCTTTTATGTGTCACCGGCACGGGGCCAGGTGATGCTGGCAACGGACACGATCGGGTGGTGCTTTTACGTGCCACCGACACGGGGGCCAGACAGAGCTGGCAAACGGCCACGAACGGATGGTGCTTTTACGTGTCACCGGCTGTGTGCTATGAATTTTGCCTCCCAGCCACATGGTTCTGGGTTCAGTCACACTGCATGGCACCATGCGCAAGTGTCTTCTACTAAAGCTCTGGTCCAACCAAAGCCTTGTGTATGGACTTGGTAGGCAGAAACTGAAAGAAGCCTGTTGTACACACATACACACACACATGCATGCACATACACATACACACATATGTATGTATATATGTGAATATATCTGTGTGTGTGTGTGTGTTTATGTTTATGTTTTTTTACACACTCCCCAATTGCTTGACAACCAGTGTTGTTTTGTTTATGTCCTTGTAATTTAGCAGTTCAGCAAAAGAGACTGATAGAATTGGGGTCAATTTGTTTTCACTAAACCCTTCAAGGTGATGCTCCAGCATGGCTGCAGTCCAATGACTGAAGCAAATAAAGCATAAAAGACATGTCCTTCAATTTTTATTTTTTTTCAAGATGGTAAGATGTGAGTTGGGATGAGTTCTTTTACTTCTTCCAGCAGGTCAAGTGACCATATTGGAAGATCCCTCATTGGTTAGTATTCTCTTTCAATGATATAAAGGAATTTCTGATGCTAACATTATGTCTTATTATGTTACTGTCAAATGGTGTGAGGTAGCGGAAATGGTAGAAATGCCAGAAAAATACCTTGCAACATATCTAGCAGCACCCTGTTAAGTTCAAAGTTCAAAGTTCGCTGATGATGACATTTTTCTTTTCTGTCATCTCTTCAGAGTTTTTAAATATGTACCAGCGATGTACTAGGGTGGATTCCATTGACATTTTCTCTGCCCTGTACAATTAGTGACCTTGTGGTAATTGAAGAAATGTGTAATATATAGCACTGGACCAGTGATTCTCAACTTTCCTTCACAGTCCTTGACATATTAAATGAATGTTAAATGTATCAGAGTATACCATCAGCCTTTTTTTCCCCTTTTTGCTAACAAGTTTAATAATATATAAAGAAAAAGTGTGCTGGTATGGCCATGTGATAAGAAGTTTGCTTTTCAAATATAATGCTCTGGGTTCAGTCTTAAAGCATGTACATGTGTCTTCCGCTATAACCCTGGGTTGAACAAAGGATTGTGAATGGATTTGGTTGAAAGAAACTGAAAGAAGACTGCTGTATATATATATAATATAAATTAGAGATAAAACCACTATTATGCAACTCAAACAGTGATAGACATAAACCAAAACATAAATAACAAATAAAATATAATTTTATAAAACAATATAACTAGATCTCAAAAAGTATATAAAAATGAATAATCAATATATAATATCAATATTATATCAATTATAATATCAATATTATATGATATATAATATCAATATTATATATTGATCATTCATTTTAATACTTTTTGAGATCTAGTTATATGTTTTATAAAAATATATATTATTTGTTATTTATGTATTGATTTATGTCTATCACTGTTTGAGTTGCATAATAGTGGTTTTATCTCTAATTCATATTTTATATATATATATCATCATCATCATCATCATCATCATCATCATCATCATTTAACGTCCGCTTTCCATGCTAGCATGGGTTTGACGATTTAACTGAGGACTGGTGAACCAGATGTCTGCACCAGGTTCCCAATCTTGATCTGGCAGAGTTTCTACAGCTGGATGCCCTTCCTAATGCCAACCACTCCTAGAGTGTAGTGGCTGCTTTTACGTGCCACCGGCACGAAGGCCTGTCAGGGGGTACTGGCAAAGGCCATGCTCAAATGGTGTTTATTACATGCCACCTGCACAGGAGTCAGTCCAGCGGCACTGGCAATGACCTCGCGCGAATGTTTTTTTCACATGCCACCGGCACAATTGCCAGTAATGTGATGCTCATAACAATCATGCTCGAATGGTGCTTTTTATGTGTATGTGTGTATGGGTGCATGCATTGTATTTTTCCAAAATGGACTATAAATGCATTCATAATGCTAAAGTTAATAAACATCATAAAGAGGCTCATACTTCCTTCCAAGACTGACACATGCTTCTTAAAACTACCCTACTCCAACGATAGAACCACTGTTGCAATTGCATCATGCACCTTGCAGTTGGGGGTTAAACACACAGATGGTGCACTCTGGTCCATCATTGAGGAAATTTCCCTCCAGAAAACATTTCACAAACAACATTGTAGAAGGCATCCTTTCCAATTGCCCCACTAATAAGTTAAAGATGTGCTCAAGGGCCTTTGTGGTATATAAAGTTGTCTGCAAATAGTGTAGTATATCCTACATTGGGAGCACCACCAGAAAAATGAACATTTTATCAAAGAACATGTTTGCACAAACAATTCAGTCCATAAACACCTGCAGATGTGCTGGACCCAGGACTTTACTGCATTCATCAGGGCATGGACTATAATGCAGGAAACCTTCAAATCAAGAAGACTATCCTAATTACTAAAATGAAACCAGTATTAAACACTAAATAAAAGCTACATGAAGCAGACATCAGTTTGCCTGTGTCACTACTGTCTTCCAAATATCTGAGCAATGATGATAGCTTTACTTTATCTCCTATTTCTCCATATGTCCTAATGAAAAGGTCCTAAGCTTTAAATATTGAAATGCAAGGAAAAATTTCAACTGTTGTTCTATCTTCACTGTTGTTGTTCACCTTTGCATTTAATATTGAAATGTTCCAGTTTTAAAAAAAGTTTTACCTGATATACATACAAGAGTGTGTGCATGTGTGTGTGTGCATGCATGTATGCATTCAAAATAATTGTTTTTAAATTAATAAAAACAACAAGCATTAAGTGAACAGAGAACTCAATCAATGTATCAAATGTCTGTGTGTGTGTGTGTGTGTGTATTTATACACACACACTGGCATGGCTGTGTGGTAAGTCATTTGCTTTCCAGCAACATGATTCTGATTTCTGGGTTCACTCCCACTGAATAGCACCTTGAGCAACTGTTTTTTTTACTATAGCCCTAGGCTAGCTGAAACCTTGTGAGTGGATTTGGTTGATGGAAACTGAAAAGTGCCTGAGATATGTGTGTGTGTGTGTGTGTGTGTGTGTATGAGTGAGTGTGCTAGGGTCTCCTTGGCATGACATCACATAACAGTTGTAAATGAGTGTCACTGTCATGTAAGCATGACATGCATGGTCACAGGAAACTATTGCTTGAAAACAGTTTAGGACTGGCAACAGGAAGGTCATCATTTTCCCGTAGGGAAAAAAATCTACCTCTATAAATTCTGTCTGACTCATGCAAGCATGAGAAAGTAGACACAAAATCGATAATGATGATGATGACAACGATGACAATGTTGATGATGATGCTATATTCTTTTCTTTTTCTTTCTTTTAC
>NC_043016.1:13444237-13454237 GCF_006345805.1 Octopus sinensis | reverse complement strand
GCTGTGTGGTAAGTAGCTTGCTAACCAACCACATGGTTCCGGGTTCAGTCCCACTGCGTGGCATCTTGGGCAAATGTCCTCTGCTATAGCCCTGGGCCGACCAATGCCTTGTGAGTGGATTTGGTAGACAGAAACTGAAAGAAGCCTGTCGTATATATGTATATATATATAAGTGTGTGTATATATGTTTGTGTGTCTGTGTTTGTCTCCCTAGCATTGCTTGACAACCGATGCTGGTGTGTTTACGTCCCCGTCACTTAGCAAAAGAGACTGATAGAATATAGTACTGGGCTTACAAAGAATAAGGCCTGAAGTCGATTTGCTTGACTAAAGGCGGTGCTCCAGCATGGCCGCAGTCAAATGACTGAAACAAGTAAAAGAGTAAAAAGTAAGAGTACATTTCTTTTTTTTTTAATGTTTGAAATTAAGGATTACTATACTTCAAAATTATATTTTGATAGAAATCAATAAAAATTTATTAAAGAGTACACATCACATATTAAATATGTAAAATTTCATCTAAAACACTACAAAAATAACATCTTAAATCGAATTTGAAAAAATGTTTTCGAAAAATCAGATAGTATTTTCCTTGGCGTAGGAGTGGCTGTGTGGTAAGTAGCTTGCTTATCAACCACATGGTTCTGGGTTCAGTCTCACTGCATAGTACCTTGGGCAAGTGACTTCTACTATAGCCTCGGGCCGACCAAAGACTTGTGAGTGGATTTCGTAGATGGAAACCGAAAAAGCCTGTTGTATATATGTATATATATGTAGTATATATATATATATATATATATATGTGTGTGTGTGTGTGTGTGTGTGTGTGTGTGTGTGTGTATGTATGTGTATATGTTTGTGAGTCTGTGTTTGTCCCCCCAACACTTGACAACTGATGCTGGTGTGCTTACGTACCAGTAACTTAGCGGTTCAGAAATAAGAGACCAATAGAATAAGTACTAGGCTTACAAAGAATAAATCCTGGGGTTGATTTGCTCGACTAAAGGCGGTGCTCCAGCATGGCCACAGTCAAATGAGTGAAACAAGTAAAAGAGTAAAAGAGTATCAACATAATAATATTCAACACACACATGCACAAATGGATTCATTTTCCTCTGGTCTTTAATTTTACAAATGGCAATAGAACTATGTTCCATAACATACTCTTTTACTCTTTTACTCTTTTACTCTTTTACTTGTTTCAGTCATTTGACTGCGGCCATGCTGGAGCACCCTTTAGTCGAGCAAATCGACCCGGGACTTATTCTTTGTAAGCCCAGTACTTATTCTATCGGTCTCTTTTGCTGAACCGCTAAGTGACGGGGACGTGAACACACCAGCATCGGTTGTCAAGCAATGCCAGGGGGACAAACACAGACACACAACACAACACACACATACATACATATATATATATATATATATATATACATATATACGACAGGCTTCTTTCAGTTTCCGTCTACCAAATCCACTCACAAGGCATTGGTCGGCCCGGGGCTATAGCAGAAGACACTTGCCCAAGGTGCCACGCAGTGGGACTGAACCCGGAACCATGTGGTTGGTTAGCAAGCTACTTACCACACAGCCACTCCTGCGCCTATTGTTTTAGAAAATAATTTTATCTGAAAAATTAAAATTTTTTTGTGAAGCTTATTCAGTCAGAAATTCCATATAATATATATTTTAGCCATTCTTGATTTGAAGAAATCCTTAGGAGAATTTCTGTTCCATCAAAATTATATGTATTTCTATGAATAAGAATACAAAAAAAAAAAAAAAATTATGACTTATGTTTTTGGAGTCAGTATTTGCATTTCTACCTAAAAACAGGTAAGAGCAGCCTAAAATTTCTCATCATTACTCACCTGTGAAAACTCGACAATTTCATGGTGAATGATTTAAGCCAATCTTTCATGACTTCAATGGTGTATAAATAGACTAATCCTACCTTATTTCAGTGGCAGTTGAACTAATTTCTTCTGAATCACTAAGATCCATATGGATGATCACAATCATCATCATCATCATAGTATTCATCATCACCACCACCACACACCACCACCACCATCATCATCGTCATATTCATATCATCTTGGTCCGCATGACCATCACGATCATGATCATCATCAAGATCATCATCATCATCATCATCATCATCATTGTATTCATCATTATCATCATTGTTCATCCTCATCACCATTGTATTCATCATCATCATCATCATCATCATCATTGTAATATCATCATCATCATTGTTATCACCCTCATCATCATCCTCATCATCATCATCATCATCATCATTGTATATATCATCATCATCATTGTTATCATCCTCATCATCATCCTCATCATCATCATCATCGTCATCATCATCATTGTATATATCATCATCATCATTGTTATCATCCTCCTCATCATCATCATCATCCTCATCATCCTCATTATCATCATCATCATCATCATCATCATCATCATTGTATTCATCATCATCATCGTCATCTTTGTCATTGTCATTGTTGTTGCTGCCATTGTCGTCATTGTCATCATCATCATCATCACCATTTTAAAATCTATTTTCCTTGCCGGCATGGGTTAGATGCTTTGACAGTATCTCACAAGTACGTAGACTGCACCAAGCTCTTGTGTGTGCTTTAGCATGGTTTCTACAGCTGGTTGTCCTTCCAAATAGCAACCAGTTTTTTTTATCTTGCAGCAGTGGCAGCAGCAGCAGCAGTGAGGTCACCAAGTAACTTGCTAGACAAGATCCCTCAACTGGGAGGGGTGGGAGGACAGAAACGGTGTCCTGCATTGGAGAGAAACGTAAATACTTCAGATGGGGAGAGAAAGATAGTGCAGGTGGCACATAGAAAGTACCATTTGAACGTGGCCACTGCCAGTACCGCCTGACTGGCCCTCGTGCCAGTAGCATGTAAAAGCACCCACTACACTCCTTGAGTGGTTGGCATTAGGAAGGGTATCCAGCTGTAGAAACTCTGCCAGATCAGACTGGAGTCTGGTGAAGCCATCTGGTTCGCCAGACCTCAGTCAAAATCATCCAACCCATGCTAGCATGGAAAGTAGACGTTAAACAGTGATTATTATTATTATTATTATTATTATTATTATTATTATTATTATTATTCAGGTCACTGCCTGGAATCAAACTCGGAATCTTGGGGTTAGTAGCCTGCACTCTTAACCTCTACATCATATGGCATAGTGGTTAAGAGCGTAGGATAAAAAAATACCTTAGGAATGAGAACCCAGGTTTGAAGTTTCCCCAAGACACCTGATGAAGGCTGGAGGGTAAATCAGCCAAAGCGTTGTGTTAACAACAAACAAGATGAGGACACATATCCGTCAAATGTAAATAATGTATGATAATTAATTGTTGATTATTAAAAATTGTTTTTAAAATATGCACTTATTTTTGTAAAGGTTGTTTCATTACCAAAATAAGTACATATTTCTAATACATTTTTTAATAATTCACAATTATTTATTATCATGTTTTATTGAAGTCTTTTGGAACATAGGTACTTTTTTTGTATGAATATAAATATTAATATATTAATCATACAATTACATATTTATTTAATTTTTTCTGCATATAATTACTACTTAGATTTTTATATATATTATTCTACTTGTTATTAATCTCTATAATAACAAACCATAAATGTATTTACCCCAGTATTAATATGATACTTACATGGTAAATTACAATTTATTATATATCTCTACACCTTCTAACTGCTATCCAGAGTATATCAATATATATTTACTTTCCCATTAAATATACACCCTATGTCTACCTTAAAATGTTTATACCAAGTTTATCCAAATAACAATACACAGTTTGCCGTATACTTAACTAATAATATACTGGTATAACGTTATTTTCTACTTCTGATGAGGTTCTGCTTTGATAAAATGATTTTAATTATTACAATTATAAGAGATCATGTTTATTTTTGCAGTCAACAAATATACATATTAACTGATGTATATTCATGTGTCTCCATTTTTCTTATATATATATATATATATATATATTTTAAAATTAAGGATAAAATCTTTATAAGAAATTATCAGTAGTTAGCGTGAAAAACCTCGTAAGAGAAAAATCTGTAAATTTTTCCACTTTGAAAATATTTATTTATATTCTATAGAGGGTACTATTATTCATAGGTACCGCACGCTAGGAGGGGCTCTTGCAGTCAAAACTACTAAAATAAGCAAATGGTACCGAATGCAAAACTTCAAACAAGTCATTTAAAAACATAATTTTAGTTACATAATCACCTGTTGATTTCGCAATCAATGCAGAATATGCATTCTATGTATATATACCACACTTAATTATGTATAAATGTATGTTGTATATTTATACTCTTACAATTCTGTTAGTAAGGTATTGATGGAATATATGTGTAAATATATAAGAGTTTGTGTGTGTGTGTATAAATATACATATATATATAATATGGGTTTTTTGTATGGTTTCTATACACTGAATTTCACTCACAAAGACATTGGTTTACTGGGGGCTATTCTAGAAAGAACACAACCCCAGTATCATCCAAAGGATTGAACCCGATACCTTATGATTGCGAAGCAAACCTCTTAACCACAAAACCATTCCTCCTGAGATACAAGCCTACAGTGCCAGAAAACTTTTACTTTTCTCTCTTTCTCTCTTCTCTCTCTCTCTCTCTCTCTCTCTCTCTCTCTCTCTCTTTATGTCTCTCTCTCTTTCTTCCTTCTCAAATTGGTGCTTATGATGTCTAGCATCACTTCAAGTCCTACAAATTATATTTCATCAGCTGCTAAAATCTTTCTTAAACTTATCTTAGCTAACACATATGTACGCACGCATGCACATGCACACACACACACACACACACACACACACACACACACACACACACACACACACACACACACACACACACACACACTCTCATATAGATTGTGTGTAACAGATTTTATCAATTTCTTCTCATTCCTTCTTATCACGTTACAATCTTTTCATGAGCTCCTCCATTCGAAAAGTGACTTTGTCGAATAATTCCCTGCATTTGTCTTAAGAAGCTTGTTTTTTTATTTTCCTGATCACCTGGTATATTGTAATTACCTCATCTTTACGCTCATATGCATTCAATTTTTTACTCACAAGTCTTGTTATTAATTTATAATAATGGTTAACACATACCAAAGAAGAGCATCCAGCCGTAAAAAAAGAAAAGAAAAGAAATAAAAACCTGCACAAAAATATTTTGGTTCCAATTAAAAATATTTTTTCATACATAGAAATGCTTTACCACGCCCTTTATGGAATCAAGTCTGGTTTACCTTATTCCACTCATTAAGAACAACTGAGACATGTTTGGCTCTGTACAAGAAGAAGAATAACACAGATAATGACAACAAGAAGGACAACGATGATGATGATGATGATGATGATGATGATGATAATGATGGTGATAACAATAACAATGACAATAATGATGACTATGATGATGATGATGATGATGATATGATGATGATGATGATGATGATGATGATGATGAAGATGGTGATGATGATGATGTTGATAACAATAACAATGACAATAACGATGACTATGTTGATGATGATGACTATGATGAGATGATGATGATGATGGTAGTGCTGCTGCTGCTGCTGTTGTTGTTGCTGTTGCTGCTCATGGTCATATTTGTTGTGATGATGATGATGAAGATGATGATGATGACGATGATGATGATGATGATGACGATGACGATGACGACGACGACGATGATGATGATGATGACAATGATGATGATGATGATGATGAAGATGATGATTATGATGGTGATGACGATGATGATGATGGTGATGATGATGACGACGACGACGATGATGATGATGATGACGATGATGATGATGATGATGATGATGATGAAGATGATGATTATGATGGTGATGACGATGATGATGATGATGGTGATGATGATGCTGACACGATGATTATGATCCCACTCATCATCATTACCACCTCCACTGTACAATGTTGATTACATTTGAGAGAGAGAGATAGAGAGAGAGAAAGAGAGAGAGAGAGATAGAGAAAGAGATAGAGAAAGAGGGAGAGATAGAGATAGAGAGAGAGAGTTTATGAGAGAGGTGAGTACAACAAATCTAATGAGACCCAAGCAGGTCAAACTGGTTATAATTTAATTGCCAGACATGCTTCAAGTCTCTTTCTCTCTCTCTCTTTCTCTAACTCTCTCTTTCTTTCTTTCTCTAACTCTCTCTCTTTCTTTCTCTAACTCTCTCTCTTTCTTTCTCTAACTCTCTCTCTTTCTTTCTCTAACTCTCTCTCTTTCTTTCTCTAACTCTCTCTCTCTCTTTCTCTAACTCTCTCTCTTTCTTTCTCTAACTCTCTCTCTTTCTTTCTTTAACTCTCTCTCTCTCTCTTTCTCTAACTCTCTCTCTTTCTTTCTCTAACTCTCTCTCTTTCTTTCTTTAACTCTCTCTCTCTTTCTCTAGCTCTCTCTCTTTCTTTCTCTAACTCTCTCTCTTTCTTTCTCTAACTCTCTCTCTTTCTTTCTCTAACTCTCTCTCTTTCTTTCTTTAACTCTCTCTCTCTCTAACTCTCTCTCTTTCTTTTCTAATCTCTCTCTTTCTTTCTCTAATCTCTCTCTTTCTTTCTTTAACTCTCTCCTCTCTCTTTCTCTAACTCTCTCTTCTTTCTTCTCTAACTCTCTCTCTCTCTTTTTCTCTAACTCTCTCTTCTTTCTTTCTCTAACTCTCTCTCTTCTTTCTTTAACTCTCTCTCTTCTTTCTCTAACTCTCTCTCTTCTTTCTCTAACCTCTCTCTCTTTCTTTCTCTAACTCTTCTCTTTCTTTCTCTAACTCTCTTCTTTCTTTCTTTAACTCTCTCTCTCTCTCTTTCTCTAACTCTCTCTCTCTCTAACTCTCTCTCTTTCTTTCTCTAACTCTCTCTCTTTCTTTCTCTAACTCTCTCTCTTTCTTTCTCTAACTCTCTCTCTTTCTTTCTCTAACTCTCTCTCTCTTCTTTCTCTAATCTCTCTCTTTCTTTCTCTAACTCTCTTCTCTTTCTTTCTCTAACTCTCTCTCTTTTTTTCTCTAATCTCTCTATTTCTTTCTCTAACTTCACTCTTTCTTCTCTAACTCTCTTCTTTCTTCTCTAACTCCTCTCTCTATCTTTCTCTAACTCTCTCTCTTTCTTTCTCTAACTCTCTCTCTCTTTCTTTCTCTAACTTTCACTCTTTCTTTCTCTAACTCTCTCTCTCTTTCTTTCTCTAACTCTCTCTCTTTCTTTCTCTAACTCTCTCTCTTTCTTTCTCTAACTCTCTCTCTCTTTTTCCCCCCATCCCTCTCACACACACCCCAGCTTGTAAGTCTGGCCTTAAATTTACTTTACAGCAGAATTAAATATGAATTATATTCAGAGTTAATTTTCTTGCTCAAGATGGAAATCTATGAAGGAGGGTAATCCAGTTTTGATATTTACAAATCATAACTAAACATAAAGATATTCATTGTCATGGCAGGTGGACAGTCTTTGATGCATCTGTATTTCCTCGTCTTCCCCACAAATACAACCAGGTCTTCTGGTCCTTGGAAAGAGGAAGATCTTTACAAACTTTGGAGTATTGTTCTCCTGACCATTCCTCAAGTTTGTTTTGTGAATCTAGGATCTAAGCCATTGGCAACCAGTCATCTGAAGGACTTTCTGGATGGCATACCTAATGAAGAATTATTACCTTGAATTTTTTTAGAAGAGTGGTCCACCTGACGATGAACCATGTTTCATGAGGCCCACTTCTCAAAAATGGTTGCCCAAGTCTGTCTTAGATACAGACATGGAATTTACTGCCTATTTGGCTTCAAATTTTAACACTTCAAATGTTGTCATTGTTATTGTTTTACATCCACTTTCACATGCCAGCATGGGTCTGATCAGTCATTATCATCCAAGTTATTTCTCATTTGGAGTCACTGCTCACCTAAATGAGTTAGAGATCATGTGCCATTTCTATAGCTCTGCTTCTTTACTATATGGTGATTCTCTCTTCCTCCAGCATCTTCCCACAGTTGCCAATCCAATTATGACACCCTTTGTCAACTCCTCCAATGCAACAATTTGTTGTGACACTGGTACCACTTATCATTACCCTCGAAATGCACCCATTTAAGCTGACTCCTTTCCTTATCAAACTCTTTAATAAAGGAGCACTGAGATTTGCTTGAAGCATAGCAATGAGGAAATAATATCGTCATCGCCATCGTTGTTGTCACTGTCATCATAACTATAATCATTGTCATCACCATTATATTTGTCATCATCATCATCATCATCATCATCATCATTGTTGTTATCATCATCATCATCACCATCATCATCGTCATCGTCATCATCATCATCATCATCATCATCATCATCATCATCATCATTGTTGTTTATCCTCATTATCTTCATCATCGTCACCATCACCGTCATCGTCGTCGTCATTATCATCATCATCATCATCATCATCATTGTTGTTGTTATCATCATCATCATTGTTGTTGTCGTCATCATCATCATCACCATCATCATCATCATCATTGTCGTCAGCAACATGTATGACTTTATGTTCTAAGTTTAAATTCTGCTGAGGTCAATTTTTGCCTTTCGTCCTATGGTACCAGTTGAGAAATGGAGTTGACATAATTATCTTACCCATTCCCCCAAACATCCTGGTTGTGTGGACAAAACTTGAAGCCAATAATATTTTGCTGCTTTTCTTCAAATTCACCTTCTTCATCAGCACTGACCACTTATTTTTTACATTGTGGAAACTATGAAGTCTTTTGACATGCTCAAACCATCCATGACTTATAGGATTGTGACGTAGGATCATTGGTGCCTATTTCTTTGTTTCAGACTAGTTTTTTGTTTTAGTTTCTATAATTAAGGCCGAGTGATATTTTTTGTTGTGAAATTGATTCCCCCATCTTTGAGACTAAAAAATTTTCCATTTCCTCAATTATTTAAAATTTATTTTTTGTGATAATTGTAGAGTAAATGGATACAGATGTCTTCATGGTGTCGCCTATGTGGAGCTTATTCTTTCCGATGGCAGAGGTCTTTGACTGGGACAAATTAGAACCACGTGCAAGTACCGAAACACATTCTCCTTCGTCTTGCTGGGCTATTATCTTTTAATTTCGTTTCCATATCTACTGCTTTGCTTCTTTGTTTTTCTTTCGCAACCAGCAGGAGACACAGGTTTGAGTTAATATTTGAGATTAATGCAAAACTAAAAAAGCAAAAAAAAAATTGAATAAATAAATAAATACCTAATTAACTGAAAAGGAAAAAAAAAATCTAAATGAATGACAGAAGGTGATGTGGCAAAATGAGATCAAGAAAAGATGTGATGCTGGTAGCATCACATCTTTTTAAAAAAATTTTGTCCCAAATAAGGCTTGAGGCCATTGTAGTGTAAGGGCCTAAAAAGAAGATAAAAAGAAACAGTGTTCAAATTCAAAAGATGTTGATCAACAGAAAGTTTCAAGTACTGAAGATTGTGGACCAGAGGAGATCAAGTCAATGGTAATGAGTTCCAGGGAGTAGCAGTTTGAGGAAAGAAGCTTTTAAAATAAAAGGATAATTCTGATAGGTACTATGCGTATGTATGTATGTATGTATGTATGTATCAAAGGGGATGAATGATTGCATTGACTCCAGTGTTTGACTACTACTTATTTTATTGACCCCGTAAAGATGAAAGGCAAAGTCAACCTCAGCAGAATATGAACTCAGAACATAAAGACAGATGAAATACTGCTAAGCATTTCGTTCAACATGCTAATGTTTCTTATTTGTTTATTGCCACAAGGGGATAAACATAGAGGGGACAAACAAAGACAAACAAAGGGGATTAAGTCGATTACATCAACTCCAGTATGTAACTGGTACTTAATTTATTGACCCCGAAAG
>NC_043016.1:13436737-13439237 GCF_006345805.1 Octopus sinensis | reverse complement strand
GATGCTATGATTTTGGAAACAGAAGAGCAATGTAATTTCACAGATCTGACAATGGCCCTTTCATCCCTTTTTGATGTAGCCCTGGGATGTCCACCAGCATGAACCCTCTTGTAGCCATCAGGATCTTTCAGAAAATTGTCCACTGGGGTTCTGCTGCACCAAATCTTCTCGGTAATCTTCTGGTTACTCATTTCTTCCACTTTTAGTATAAGCATCATCCCTTGTTCAATTTCAGAAAACTTTGTACCTTTAGGGATACTGGAAATGTAATCTGGATAACAGAAAATATGATTGAATTGAATATCTCCTGAAACAATCTGGAAGGAAATAAAATCACATTTGAAGTGTTGTCAGGGAAATTTGGAAAAATCAGGTGTTTGAAAATCATGTGATAATAAAGGTACAAGGTTTACATTTCAAAGTATTCACGAAACACTCATTTACAATATATTGTGTCCCTCTAAAATACAGAGTTAAATATCAAAATAACTTTAAAAACATATAGTTTTTATAGTTTTGAACAGTGATTTTGAAGTTTCAGACTTTAAATTCAGACTTTAAAAATTAATTAAAATAATTAAATCATTACAAAATTGAATCTCGTTGAAGGTAGAAAATAGATATACCGTTGCATTTTTATATTTTTATGTGATAAGTGTATGGAACATTTTGGTTAACCAACTATGATTTTTATGAAAGCTACAAAATAATCCTTAATTAATTTATCTCTATTTTCTTATTTTTCTTATATATATCCTCCGCGAAGTCGATATCGAACCTCATCCGACGACAGGCATCTATGCCAACCCCCCTTTTCTTGCGAAGACCTGTTGGGGCAAGTGAAATTGGAATCGAAATTGAACCATCCTATGACTGGCACCCGGCAGATGCCAGGACCCCTGGACTGGAGATACGTAAAAAGCACTTTCCGAATTGTGGCCGATGCCAGCGCTGCTTCGACTGGCTTCCGTGTCGGTGGCACGTAAAAAGCACCATCCGAATCGTGGCCGAAGCCAGTGCCGCCTCGACTGGCTTCCGTGCAGGTGGCACGTAAAATGCACCAATCCGACCGTGGCCGATGCCGGCCTCGCCTGGCACCAGTGCAGATAGCACGTAAAAAGCACCCACTACACTCTCGGAGTGATTGGCGTTAGGAAGGGCATCCAGCTGTAGAAACATTGCCAGATAAGTCCGGAGCCTGGTGCAGCCTTCTGGCTTCCCAGATCCCCGGTCGAACCATCCAACCCATGCTAGCATGGAGAACGGACGTTAAACGATGATGATGATGATGATGATGATATATATATATATATATACACACACACACAGGTGAGCACACAAGTGCAAAACAAGGTGGAAAAAAATAGTACTCAAATACCAAAGGTAGAGTAATATACTTTTTATTATAGCTGCAAAATTATTACAGAACTGTTACTCAGAGTTTCATGTTCCTTTTCATCGGACAGTTGTGATAAGTACTTTATCACAGCTGCCCGACGAACAGGAACATGAAACTCTGAGTAACAGTCGCTGTGATAATTTTGCAACAATGATAGAAAGTATATATATATATATATATATATAAGTGCAAGAGTGGTTGTGTGGTAAGAAACTTCACTCCCAGCCAGATGGTCCCAGGTTCAGTCCAACCTCAGGATTTGGTAGATGGAAACTGAAAGAAACCTGTTGTATATATATCTATCTATATATATATGTGTCTATTTGTGAGTCTGTGTTTGTTCCCCAACATCACTTAACAACCGATGCTGGTGTATTTATGTCCCTGTAACAGCAGTTTGGCAAAAGAGACCGATAGAATAAGTACTAGGCTTATAAAGAATAATACCTGGGGTTTATTTGTTAGACTAAAAGCAGTGCTCCATTATGACTGAAGCAAGCAAAAGAATAAAAGAACCATCGTTTTTGTATATATATACCAGGTATGCTGAAAATTTTCAGACTTTAAAAGTATTGCAAAAGGCCTGGCCCAGCCTTCTGAGTTCTTTTTCACATGGCTTAGAAAAACTGAAGGACTGCTACAAATAAGTGTGTGACTCTGAGAAGGGGAAGATGTTGAATGAAATCATAATTAACTGATCCTCCTCTATTTTCTTTTACCCAGAGCCGGGAACTTTTCACCACCCCCTCATACACACGCACACATTGAACATGCATGAGAAGAGACAATATTTGAGTTGGCATGAATGTTGTATGTATGTTGTGCACGAGTCTTTGAAAACTGTGGGATGAATTCAGCACTGTGTTTAGTATAATGAACAAAGGTGAAGTGATTGTAGTGTCTGTGCATATGTGTGTGTGTGTGTGTGTGTGTGTGTGTGTGTGTGTGTGTGTGTGTGTGTGTGTGTGTGTGTGTGTGTGTGTAAGTGTGTGTGTGTGAGTGGGGTGGATTTTGTATGTGTATATTTGCACAAACTTCGGTGTCTGCAGGCTTGTGTAGGGTATACTTGTTTACATGTGTGGTAAGTCTACATTTGATAGA
>NC_043016.1:13423995-13436637 GCF_006345805.1 Octopus sinensis | reverse complement strand
AAAGCCTCATTCGAGGAAAGTTTAAGTAATACTAAGTAATTAGGGTTTAGCAACGAATTGCCTCACCACACACCAATTTAGAAATAGCAGTCAAGAGTTATAGCTATTCTTTCTACTAAAAGGGAGATCTCAGTAAAAACAGCACTTGAAAGGCAAACACAGACAGGTAAGAGAGAATGAAATGACGGCATCTATCATACAATTTTAAGTCTTAAAAGACTTAAAATTGTATGATAGATTGCCGTCATTTCATTCTCTCTTACCTGTCTGTGTTTGCCTTTCAAGTGCTGTGTTTTTACTGAGATCTCCCTTTTAGTAGAAAGAATAGCTATAACTCTTTGACTGCTATTTCTAAATTCGGTGTGTGGTGAGGCAATTCGTTGCTAAACCATTAATTACTTAGTATATATATATACATATATACGATGGGCTTCTTTCAGTTTCCGTCTACCAAATCCACTCACAAGGCTTTGTTGGCTATAGTAGAAGACACTTGCCCAAAGTGCCACGCAGTGGGACTGAACCCGGAACCATGTGGTTGGTAGACAAGCTACTTACCACACAGCCACTCCTGTGCCTACATACATACATACATATATATATACACACACACGCAAACACACACACACACAGACATATGTATAAATATAAATGAAGAATAAGAAAATGGAGATATTGAAGTTGATAAGAGTTTATTATCAGCAAAAAATTTATCATTATCCCTTACAGCTGTTTTAATTAAGCTTAGTGAAGTTTAATGAATATTAAAACCATATTTCTGAACTTAATCTCTTCATTTGCATGTGGTTGATGGCAGTGCTGCCTGACTGGTCCCCATGTTGGTGGCATGTAAAAAGCTCCCATTACAGTCTTGGAGTGGTTGACGTTAGGAAGGGCATCCAGCTATAGAAAGATTGCCAGATCAGATTGGAACCTGGTGCAACTTCCTGGCTCACCAGTCCTCTGTCAAATCGTTGAACCAATGCCACCATATATATACCCACACACACATATATATACATACATACATACATACATACATACATACATACATACATACATACATACATACATACATACATACATACATATATATATATATATATATATTGCCAGGTGGTGCTGCTAAGTCAGACATGGCCTGGGCCAATATTGGCCAAAACCTTTCTAAGTTATTCTAAGTTATATATATATATGTATGTATGTATATACATATATATATATATAGATAGATATGTATGTATATATGTATTTATATATATAAAGAGAGATATAACGATGCAGATAACATGGTTAGTCTTGATATAGATAAACATATATACATATGCATACATAGATATACATAGATATATACAGATATATATGTATAGATACATATAACTAAATATATTTAGAAAATAAACACATGTACAAGCATATATATACACACATTTACACATTTATATTATATATATGGATCTTTTCGGTTTGAACAGCAGTTTTTACTAGCGGTGTCATATGAAATTATCACCCATAATTATGACCCTAGTATCAATCTATTGCATTTCAATGTTTTAGGGTTAGGGTTAGTTAGGGTTTGTTAGGGTTAGTGTTAGGGTTAGGGTTAGAGGTGGGGGAGGGTATCTTTTTTTTCTTCAGAAATATAAATAAACCCAATCTGTTTTGTAAACGAGGGACATATTCATATGGCACAGAATGTTTTTTTACCTCAATGGACGTCATTGATTGTTGAAAATTGCAGAAATTAAGAAAAAAACAACAAATATCTTACAAATATAAGAATTTTCTCAATAAAGCCAAGAGAAAAAGATGTTTTATAAACACATTCTACCAGTATATGAAGTTTAAAATTTTTTAGTTACTTAGAAATTATGTTAAAAACTGCTGTTCAACACACGAAAAAGATCCATATATACGTAATATATCATGATATATTATATAACTGAATTATATTACATACATATCATCATCATCATCATCATCGTTTAACGTCCGTTTTCCATGCTAGCATGGGTTGGACGGTTCTACTGGGGTCTGTGAAGCCAGAAGGCTTCATCAGGCCCAGTCAAATCTGGCAGTGTTTCTACGGCTGGATGCCCTTCCTCACGCCAACCACTCCGTGAGTGTAATGGGTGCTTTTTACGTGCCACCCGCACAGGTGCCAGACAGAGCTGGCAAACGACCACGAACGGATGGTGCTTTTTATGTGCCAGGCAAGGCTGGCAACGGACACGAAACGGGGCGGTGCTGGCAACAGTCGCGAAACGGAAGGTTCTCTTACATGCCACCGGCACTGGTAACACATTTGCAATTTCCATTGATCGATTTCCATTCTGATCCTCACTTGCCTCAACGGGTCTTCACAAGTAGAGTTTTGTGTCCCAAGAAGGGAAGGTATGCATACGTAGGCTGGCTCCATCCCATGTAGAAGGCCACGGGTTATGGACTCACTTGTCCTGCCGGTCTTCTCGCGCACAGCACACTTCCAGAGGACTCGGTCTCTAGTCATTTCCTCAGTGAGACCTAAAGTTCGAAGGTCGTGCTTCACCACCTCGTCCCAGGTTTTCCTGGGTCCGCCTCTTCCACAGGTTCCCTCAACCGCTATGGTTGTGGCACTTTTTCACACAACTATCTTCATCCATTCTCGCCATCTATATATATAGATGGTTTTTTTAGAAAAACCTAAATCTGGAGAAGAAGCACACACTCAAGAAGTAAGCTGTCTATATTCATTACTGGTGAAGGCTGGTTTATAGGGTTACCCAGGTTTCTCACCATAAAGGGTACCTTTATGGCATATCTTCAAACTCTAAGATCTTTTAAGAGGCCATAGGCCAACGGTCAAAGAGTCTGAAGATACGCCATAAAGGTACCCTTTATGGTGAGAAACCCTGGGTAACCCTATAAACCAGCCTTCACCAGTTAATATATATATATATATAGCCCAGTGGTTAGGGCAGCAGACTCACGGTCGTAGGATCGTGGTTTCGATTCCCAGACTGGGTGTTGTTGTGTTTCATTGAGCAAAAACACATAAAGCTCCAGGAGGCTCCGGCAGGGGATGGTGGCGCAACCTTCTGTACTCTTTCGCCACAACTTTCTCTCACTCTTTCTTCTGTTGGGCCTTCTCGCTTAGCCAGCGGGGTGGCGTCATTTGAAGGCTAAAACAATGCAAAGCGCATTGTACCAGCAATGTGTAGCAACATCTGATAGCCTGGTGCGGTCACGGTGATATATATTATATTATTATATATAATATATTATATAACCCGTTATATATATAACTTGTTTCAGCACACGATCTCAATCAAATTACTGCTATGCGAGTACATCTCCGTAATATATATATATACATATATCAAAATAGAAGGAGAAAAACAAAATGGAGATAGGGAAGTTAATAATTGTTTATTATTAACACAATAACGATTAATTTGTTGTTAATGATAAGCAGTGGTACCATTCTACGCATGCTGGCATGGAACATGGATGTTAAATGATGATGAGGATAACTTCCTTTTTCTTCTTTTATATGAATATAAACTATATCTTTTTATATATACACCTATCATTTTAAGGAAATTAATTACCCTAAAATATTAGGTATTGAACCATTTTTTTGTTGGATGAAACCATTCTTTCATGAGGTTTACAAAACTGTTAAAGGAATTTATATATCAAAATTTATGTATGGTTATGTGTGTGTGAATGTATATGTGCATGTGTATGTGTTTGTATGTAAATGTATTCATATGTTTATATCAGTTATCATATATAAATGAAGGATGTGAACATCAATGAGGAAAAAAAAAGGTCTAATGGTCTTTGAGTAGCAGACATTTCCTGGTTGCTGTCTCCTGCAGAAATGGTGTGAAGCAATAGATGTCCTGTTGGAAACCTCTAACAATTGAAGCTGTTGTTCAAAAATAGGACATAACTGAAATGAAAAAGTAAGTACAAAGACACACACACACACACACACACACACACACACACACACACACATTCACACACACACATTCACACACACATTAGAAAGTTGTTTGAATTTAGTATCTGGCAAGCTACTCTTCTTTAGGAGGTAAAAAAAAAGGAGTGTTCTTATCTGCTGCTCTTGCTTCAAATATTGTTTTCTATCTGCTGTAACAGAAGCCGTGACAACATCAATACCCACAGCAGGAGCTGCCTCTACATGGTTGTTCAACATGCTAGAAACAGTGACCAAATCTTGAAACCAAACCTGACTTTTCAAACACAAAATAAAGGACATTAAATAATGTAGAAATCTCTTACTTATTTATTTTTTTGTATCATCCTTGAATTGCAGCCATGCTGGGGCATCAGGTTGTAGTGATTAGTCCAGTGGATCTCAAAAGCAGCCCATATGATCCTTTGAAGTTCCATATGACTCCTTGTGAGTCCAAATAAGATAGGGAGGGGGTCCATGCAACAAAACACTAAATTGATGATCCACAATAATATTTTAAGGGACTCCTGAAAAAATTTTGCTTTAGATGTATGTATTGGTTATGTATATTACAAGAAACAGCTGGGTTTCTTTCTCTAACATTTTACATAATTCAACCTACACAAGTTAATGGGTGAAAAACAAAATAGAATTTTGGAAGAGGTTTCTATAAAATTAGCTTTTAAACATAGAATGGTGAAGGGAGTCCACCAGAATGAAATAGTAATCAAATAGGTCCATAGATGAAAAATAGTTGAGAACCTGTAGTCAATTTGACTTTGGTGCTTATTTTTATATCTGTTACTTATTCTCTCAGTCTTTTTTGCCAAATTGCTAAGTTAAGTGTATGTAAACAAACCAGTACTGTTTGTCAAATGGTGGGGCTGTACAAATACACTCACAAACAAAAAAGCAAAGATTCACACATGTACACACAAACACACACTCACACACACACACACATACACACAAACACACACTCACACACACACACACATACACACTCGTGTACACACACGTGCACCCATGCACACACACACACACACACACACACATAACACTCACACACACATTCACACACATATATCATAGACTTCTTTCCTTTTCTGTTTACCAAATCCACTCACAAGGATTTGATTGCTTTGGGGCAGTTTCCCAAGAGAGCCTTCCTCTCCATTGAACCGTGAAGATTTCATCTGTAGAATCTGCCTGATCTAGTCCTCACGTGCATAGATAAGCAAACCCCAATATGCTAATTAACCCATAACTGAGATTCTGACAGGTGTTATGTCTCTGGGAACAATAGCTTAAAGGGAATTCCATACTTCTCAAAATCCTGTAACTCCCAAACCAGGGTCACACTATCAGTTTCAGTTTAATCCTTTAGCATTTCACATTTTCTGTCAAAGGTAATGCTTATTCATTCACATAGGGACCCACTACACTCTCGGAGTGGTTGGCGTTAGGAAGAGCATCCAGCTGTAGAAACATTGCCAGATCAGATTGGAGCCTGGTGCAGCATTCTGGCTTGCCAGTCCTCAGACAAGCCGTCCAACCCATGCCAGCATGGAAAAACGGACGTTAAATGATGATGATGGTGATGATGATAGGCTTCAATTAATCATGCATCATTGCACAGCTTTGAGATTTCAATGATATGATTGTTTATATTTAAAATGACATTGTAGGGTAGGTGTGAGAGACCAGATCTGATTGGTCTGAACTTAAAACAGGTAGAATATTTGGGCTGGATATGGCTGGTTGAAATGCTAAAAGGTTAAGGTCACATCCAGAACATGTAATAAGGAAATCACTATGGAACTATCACAATATATATTGGAATATTTGTTTAAGTTATGGTCTTAATAAAGGAACCAGTCATCACTCAGATCAGAGCTTGAAACACTATTGTAATAAGCTCTATGACACTGGAAAGCAAGACTAATTGACAACATGTATTGGTATGTTCTTAAGAAGTTTGCATTGGGATCCAGGTGTTATCTCGGTGTGTGACGCCTCAGGAAAATGTCGGCTATCATAGCTTAGGTCTAACCAAACCCAAGTAAGTGGAACTTAGTAACTTGAAATATGTGGAAACTTACCTTATATATCATCATCAAACGCACACACCATCATCATTACACATACGCACATCCACACACACCATCATCACACACACACACACACACACACACCATCATCATCACACACACATGCACACGTTCACACACACATGCACACGTGCACACACACAAAATATTATAAAATGCTTCTTCCAGTTTTCATCTACCAAATCTATTCACAAGGTAGTGGTTGGTCCAAGGCTACAGTAGAAGGCATTTATCAAAGGTGCCATGCAGTAGGACTGAACCTGGAACCATGTTGTTGGGAAGCAAACTTCTTACCTCATAGCCATGCCTGCAACTATATAAAGAGAAAGACTTTGGAATATCCTTGTGCACATGCTAAGATATCAATAAAAAGGTTTCCACCAAAACAAAAAAAGAAAAAAAAGAACATTAAAAGAAAAGGGCCATTAGAAACCCTTGAACAGTAAAAAAAGAGGACTGTAAGATATCATTAATGAAAGCTTGAGGAGTTCAAGAGAAAAATTATTCTAAAAAGAAGAAATATGATGCATCAGTGATACAAAAAAAAATGAGAGGTAGGGATACAGAAAAATATTGAATGAAGAAAAGTATGAGATATCAAAAGAGAAAAATCATTAAATATCTTTAAAAATGCCATAAACTAACAATAATAAAGAAAACAAGATCATTGATATACCAACAAGAAAAGACAATGAGAAAGTGATAATGAAAACTATATGATTTCAATATTGGTAAAGAAACCTATGAGAAAAATATCAATAAAAAGGACTATAAAATATCTGTAGAAAATATTAAGATGACAGTAATAGTAGTAGATTGTAATAATTAGTTATGATCCTGTATGTTCTGTGTTCAAATCCCACAAGAGCCAACTTTGCTTTTTATCCTTTAGAATATAAGTACTAATCTTGGACAGCAAATTGGCAGAATTGTTAGAGAATTGGTCAAGATAACTTTTTGTGTCTGTTCCAGTTCTTTATATTCTTAGCTGACATTGACTTTGGCTTTCAACTTTTCATTGGACCATAAAACGCCGGTCAAGTATTGACAGTGATGTAATTTGCGATACTTAATCCACCAGCTTCCTGTCATTTTGTTTCTTTCATCTTGTGCCTCTGTAAGAAACCAACAAAGAAGGTTTTATAGAATATCAGCAGAAAATATATAAAATAACAACAGCTTCTCAACATAAACCTACAAATCAGCAAAGCACAAACACAAGAACAAATACATGTTTGATGGCTGGCTTCATCATCATGCAGCTTGGATATTTTGGTTGCTGGATGCTCCAGTTTACTCTTTTACTTGTTTCAGTCATTTGACTGCGGCCATGCTGGAGCACCGCCTTTAGTCGAGCAACTCGACCCCGGGACTTATTCTTTTTGTAAGCCCAGTACTTATTCTATCGGTCTCTTTTTGCCGAACCACTAAGTGACGGGGACGTAAATACACCAGCATCGGTTGTCAAGCAATGCTAGGGGGACAAACACAGACACACAAACATATACACACACATACATATATATATATACGCCAGGCTTCTTTCAGTTTCCGTCTACCAAATCCACTCACAAGGCATTGGTCAGCCCAGGGCTATAGCAGAAGACACTTGCCCAAGATGCCACGCAGTGGGACTGAACCCAGAACCATGTGGTTGGTTAGCAAGCTACTTACCACACAGCCACTCCTGTTTGGCTATGTCTGTTGAATTTATTCTGAACTAGTAAATCCTCCTCCATAGCACTGCCAGGTCAAGGGTGGTGGTATTGGTAGGCGAGCGAGCTGGCAGAATCGTTAGCATGTCGGGCGAAATGCGTAGCCGTATTTCGGCTGCCGTTACGTTCTGAGTTCAAATTCCGCCAAGGTCGACTTTGCCTTTCATCCTTTCGGGGTCGATAGATTAAGTACCAGTTACACACTGGTGTCATTATAATCAACTTAATCCCTTTGTCTGTCCTTGTTTGTCCTTTCTATATTTAGCCCCTTGTCAGCAATAAAGAAATAGGTATTGGTAGGAATGGTGCTGGTACCGGTGGTGGTATTGTTGGTGTTGTTGCCATTGGTGGTGATGTTGGTAGTTGCATTGGTAATGGTGGTGGTGTTGGTAAAGGTGGTATCGGTACATGTGGAGGTGTTGCTGTTGGTGATAGCATTATAAGTAGTGTTAATGGTGGCGGTAATGGTATCGGTGGAATTGGTAGTAATGGTGTTGTTGCTATTTGGTGGGGGTGGGGGTGGGGTGTTGGTAGTGGTGCCGGTTGGTGAGACTTATTTAAGAGCAGAAAAAAAAAGGAAAAAAACCCCTGAGAATAGTAACTTAATAAGTACTATTATCAATACTGCTCATATTCTGCTACCTTCCTCAGACCACCACAATTACCACTCAGGTGTTCACAATTCTTGTTGCACTCCACACCACCACCACAACCATTGCTGCTGCCATGACCACTGCTACCACCACTACCACTACCACTACCACCACCACCACCACCACCATCACCACCACCACCCTCACCATCATCAACAGCAACAACAGCAGCAACAACACCACCATCCCACACTTACTACTACTACTACTACTACTACTACAACTACTACTACTACTACTACAACTACTACTACTACTATTACTGCTGCTACTACTACTACTACTGCTACTGCCACCACCACAGCCATTGCTGCCACCATGACCACTGCTACCACCACCACCACCACCACCACCACCACCACCACTACCGCCACAACTGCAACCACGACCACCACGACCACCACCATCACCAGTACCACGACCACCACCACCACTACCTCCACAACTACAACCACCACCACCACCACCACCACCACCACCAGTACCACCGTAAATATCAGTAACTGTCTTCCCTGCAACTGCTGCCACAAACAATTGCCAACTTGTAATTACTATTTAGCAGAGCTCCTAGCGTTACCACTCCACCACCACAACCACCACCACCACCACCACCACCACCACCACCACCAACACCACAACCACCACCACCACCACCACCACCACCACCACCACCACCACCACCATCACCTGAATCCACCACAATAACCACCATTACCATGACCTCCCCCCCCGCCATCTGTGCCCCACCCCCTATGGCTGACCACCACCATGAGTCAACAAGGCTGCTTGTATGTGGGGGGGGGGTGAGAGTGGTGGGGTTGCTTGACCTGTTAGAGTTATCAGTGAAATCTCCCTGAAATGACATCCCTGCTGAAAGAAAAGGAGAGAAGCATCGGGGGGGGGGGGGGAGGGGCCCCAGAAGTCAGTCCCTGACATAAATAAATAATATAGTTTTTTTTATCTTTTATCTCTTAACTGTTTCAGTCATTGGACTGCCTTGAAAGGGTTTTAGTCAGAACAAATTGACCTGGGTTCTCTTGTTTGGTTTTATAAAGTATGGTACTTATTTTGTTGGTCTATTTTGCCAAACCACTAAGTCATGGAGGACGTAAAACAAACAATTACTAATTATTGAGCGATAGTGGGAAGACAAACCACACAAACATGACACACACACACACACACACTTACACATAGATATAGATGTATACATGCATACATACATACATACATACATACATACATACATACATATGTACATACGTACATACATACATAGATATATACATACATACATACATACATACATACATACATGTATGTTTGTATGTAAGTATGTATATATGTATTTATACAGGTTGTGATGGGTAAATTGTTGCCATTTTATATTTTTAACTTCATACATGCACATTGTTTGTTTTTGATTTTGTTAACTACACAGTATAGTAGGGTCAGTTGGGCACCATCTGTGAGAAAAACAGCACCAGGATGCAATTCACTCTGCCAGAAATTTGGAAATGACATGTGTACTCCTTGGCATTCATGCCAGAAGCTTCAATATGTGCAGATGATGAACATACAGAACAACTCTTGGTTGTGTCCCCAAAACATGTACCAAGAGTGATAAAAATCAAACATCCAGTTAACATCATGGTGTTTGGAGTGATCACTAGTGATGGTGACGTTACACCTTCAGACTCAACATGGAGGCCTACATCAAGTGCCTGGAGGTGCTAGTGCTGCCCTGAATCAAGAGGGTGGCTGCCGGAAGACCCTATGTCTGGCAACAGGGCTCTGCACCAAGCAACACAAGTAGGAGAACCCAGTCATGGCTGTCAGACAATTTCTGTAACCACATCACCCCCTAACATCTAGCCACTTAACTCCCCAGATGGCAACCCTTTTGATTATTATGTGTGGGGTGCAGTTGAACAAGGGACCGACAAAGGCGAGGTTTAAAGAGAGGACAAAAAGAGTTGTCTCAGCCTGCTGATCCATTGTGGTCAGATCTCCCAAGTCTAAAGAATTGGTGTCAGGTTGCAAGGAACTGGCTCTCACTTTAAAACTAATTAGTAAGACAGGTAGAAAAGCCCTGCAGTGATGAGAAATAGGTGAAAATGGCAGTCACAGCCTCAACTCTGCATGTAAATGGTCTCCTTTTGTCCTCAAGATCATCTAACATGAGGAACAACCATCATGTGTATATCATACATTCACAGAAACACCCATTTGATCTGTGGGTAAGATACGAGGTGGTGTCAAAAGGTTCTTGGACTTGTTCTGTGTCCTGAGTTATTGCCAGAAAGGAGATGCATTATGAATGCTTGTAATAGAGTGGACACATTTAGAGTCACCCAAGGGTCAGGTTTAGTTTTAAAACTAGGATGACAGATTAAGTCTGTTTGCCAACCAAAATAGTCAAGATCCATATGCTGGGCTTCCACACAGTTTCCATCAGTCCAATTTCATTCTCAGAATGCTTGGTTTGATCTATAACAATTAGGCAGATAATGATGTGATTAACTTAAGAGAACATTTACATTTTCAAAACAAGATGAAATAGGATGTGATTTGCTTGCTATTTCTAGCTGGTGAAATAGCTATATCAAGACATCCTAGTTGGCTCATGTATGTATATATATATATATATCTACATACATAAACATACATATATGTATGTATGTATGTGTGTGTGTGTGTGTGTTAATACAGCAGGCAAAATTGTCAGCTTTATAAAATGAGATCTATAATAAAGATGTAATTTTCTCTATACATATTTTTGTTGTCAAATACCACAAATTTCTTGAAATTCTGCCAAAAGAATTTTGGATTTACATATCGTACATGAAGATTTACCTTGGATGGGTATTCTACTTAAATTTACTCATCTCTAATTGTTGGACATAGTTAAGCAGATTCTTTTAAAACTGAGTGCTTTATTGATATCTGTCTGGATTTTTAATCCAGTTTTATTTTTCTTATATATATATATATATATATATATACACACACACAAATAGAAATACATACACACACACACACACACACACACACATAAAAGAAAAAAAAGGGCTTCTTTCAGTTTCCGTCTACCAAATTTACTCACGAGGTTTTGGCCAGCCCAAGGTCATAACAAAAAACACTTGTCCAAGGTACTGTACTGTGGAACTGAACCCAGAATCATGTGGTTGGGAAGATAGCTTCTTATTTCTTTATTGCCCACAAGGAGCTAAACATAGAAAGGACAAACAAGGACAGAGAAAGGGATTAAGTCGATTATAATGA
The DNA here is from genome assembly GCF_006345805.1 of Octopus sinensis. Taxonomy (NCBI): domain Eukaryota; kingdom Metazoa; phylum Mollusca; class Cephalopoda; order Octopoda; family Octopodidae; genus Octopus; species Octopus sinensis. The sequence continues at coordinate 13,424,906 of NC_043016.1, read as the reverse complement.
CACCTGTGTGTAACTGGTACTTAATTTATCAACCCCAAAAGGATGAAAGGCAAAGTCGACCTTGGCGGAATTTGAACTCAGAATGTAATGGCAGACGAAATACCTATTTCTTTACTGCTCACAAGGGGCTACACACAGAGGGGACAAACAAGGACAGACAAACAGATTAAGTCGATTATATCGACACCAGTGTGTAACTGGTACTTATTTAATCGACCCCGAAAGGATGAAAGGCAAAGTCGACCTTGGTGGAATTTGAACTCAGAACAAAATACCGCTAGAACATTTCGCCCGGTATACTAACGATTCTGCCAGCACACCGCTTCTTACCATCCAGCCACACCTACTCCTACTCATTAAAAACTGCACAAGGCATCATCATCATCATCATCATCATCATCGTTTAACGTCCGTTCTCCATGCTAGCATGGGTTGGACGGTTCGACCGGGGATCTGGTAAGCCAGAAGGCTGCACCAGGCTCCAGTCTTATCTGGCAATGTTTCTACAGCTGGATGCCCTTCCTAACGCCAACCACTCTGCGAGTGTAGTGGGTGCTTTTTACATGCCACCTGCACATGTGTCAGGCAAGGCTGGCATCGGCCATGGTCGGATTGGTGCATTTTACGTGCCACCGGCACGGAAGCCAGTCGAGGCGGCACTGGCATCGGCCACGATTCGGATAGTGCTTTTTATGTACCACCAGTCCAGGGGTCCTGGCATCTTCCGGGTGCCAGTCATAGGATTGGTTCAATGTCTACTAAATACTAGATTAAGTATTTAAATGCATCAAATGACATTATTTGGTTTCTAGGAATAAATCTTTTAAAAAAAATAAAAATAAAAAAAATGAAAATAAAGGTGTGTATTTACTTTTGAGATTGCTTGTGTATATGAATTTTTAGTTGTAGAT
>NC_043016.1:13391495-13418995 GCF_006345805.1 Octopus sinensis | reverse complement strand
ACACTTCCAGAAGGGAAGGGTCTTCCTTTGATACTGACATGCAATGTCTGTGCAAGACCCTGCCTCAGTAAAGCTGGACTCATGAGTCATCTTCGTAGTCATAAAGCGAGACAGATGAGTGACAACCTGGCCACTGGTGGTGGTGTAACACACCATACTAATCATATCTGTCGGGCATGTGGAAGAGAGTGTAATTCAGCAGGAGGACTTAAACGACATGCAAAGGTACATGAAGCCCAGTTACAACTACAGCCGACTATTACCAGTAAAGGTTTTAGTTGCCAATTTTGTACAAGACATTGTAGATCTTTAGCTGGGCTAAAAAGTCACGTTCGATCACAGCACCAGTAACAGTTAAGCTTCGTGCAATGGCCATACTCGATAACAAAGGGCCAGCCATCATGTATGTATGTGCAGATTTGTATGTTTTATATATTCTCATGCATATAGCTACATATCTAGACATGTTCATATACATTTAAATGATAAACTTCTGGAAAGTTTTTATAGTTCCAGTAATGGATTGGATCTGTAGTCTTCAAATTAGCTTGTATGTATGAATGTTTGTATGTATGTATGTGTGTATGTATGTATGAATGTGTGTATGTATGTATGCATGTATGTATGTATGTATGTATGTATGTATGTATGTATGTATGTATGTATGTATGGACGGATGGGTGGATGTCTGTGTGTGCATATATGTATGCATGTGTAAGTATGTATGCATGTATGTTTGTATGTGTATGTGTATGTATATATGCATGAGTGTGTGTATATATGTATGCAGGTAGATAGGTAGGTAGGTAAGTATATATGCATGCATGTATGTATGTATGTATGCATATATGTATGTATGCATGTATGTATGTATGTGTGTATGTATATATATATATATATATATATATATTATATATATATATATATATATATAATATATATATATATATATATATATGTATCATGTACGTGTATAAGTATGTATGTTCATATGTGGAGGTGCAATGGTCCAGTGGTTAGAGCAGCGGACTCACAGTTGTGGGATCACAGTTTTGATTCCTTGACTGGGTATTGTGAGTGTTTATTGAGCAAAAACACCTAAAGCTCCACGTGGCTCCAGCAGGGGTTGCTGGTGATCCCTGCTGTACTCTTTCACCACAACTTTCTCTCACTCTCTCTTACTGTTTCTCTTGTACCTGTATTTCAAAGGGCCAGCCTTGTCACATCCTGTGTCATGCTGAATCTCCCTAAGAACTACATTAACGGTACATGTGTCTGTGGAGTGCTCAGCCACTTGCACGTTAATTTCATGAGTAGGCTATTCTGTTAATCAGATTGACTGGAACCCTCGACGTCATAACCGATGGAATGACACGTATGTTCGTATATAAGTATGTCTGTGTGTACATGTGTGTATGCATATGAAAATAGGAAGGATCTTCAATAAAAAAGGACTAAATGCAAACTCATTGACATGTTGGTACTATAGTTATTCTAGATTACATGGTACCTATTGATATGGTACATAGATCGATGTGTCGTCCAAGCTTAAGGAGATGTATGAGCCACTTCATCACCAAACTGCAAGGTGAACATGTAGGTTAAATTGATTTCATACACACCAACAAAAGAAATAGAAAACTCATTCCCATGTGAAGAATGTATCATTCAAGATAAATTAGGGATTTGTGACATCAAAGTAAGAGTTAGACCAAGGATTCTCAACCAGGGTCCACATATGGAACCTTGTGGGTCCATATAAGACTTTGTTGTTAAAGCTTATGAACAATAAATTAGTTATACTTCTACATTACACAGAATATTTTAACAATTTTTTTCATACAATTTCTTATAATATTTAATCATAAAAATGTGATGGGATTTAAAAAAACCTAAAATGTCTATGGGGGTTCAGTAGAGTACAATAAAAAAGTTACCTTCTCGAGTCATGTCAACTGACAAGGGCTGGTTTCCTGGTTTCATGATATCGCCATGTTGATTCGCTAGCTTCTGCACGCATTTTTTTTCTCTCCTTGTTTCTTTCTGTGTTTCTTTTCTGTGTATCTTTCTGTTGAAGAGCGTAGGCTCGAAACGTAAAAGACTTGTTTTATTTATATTCCTGAGCGCCATACTAATACAATTGTTTGTTTATATTCCACCTGCCTTCGTCTTTTGTTTATTTTCATAAAGCTTCCCGTTATATATATTCCTTACCTGGACGAGATATTGATCCATTGTAGAATTACTCCATTTTGCTTGCTGAGTGGACTGGAGCAACATGAAATGAAGTGTTTTGCTCAAGAACACAACACATCACCTGCTCAAGGAATCGAAACCACAATTTGATGATCATGAATCCAACACCCTAACCACTAAGTCACCTACCTCCACAGATTAAAATAAGAATCAACAGGGATCACAGGCAAAAAATGGTCAAGAACTATTGAGCTAAACAGATGAGAGATAAAAACGGATAATTTGGAGAAGGAAAATATGGGAACTGAAACATTTCTCTGCTACTCATTGTTCTAGTCAGTGATTTCCAACTGTGGCTCTTGGGACTACATGCGGCCCTCAAGCATCATTCTGGTGGCCCCAGATGGTCTTCCTTCTATAAATATTATAAATTTTTCTTTAATTGACTTGGTTTAGAGTTTTTGGTGCAGGACCCTGAAAAAAATCCAGATTTTGGATCTGGCCTAAATATTAAAAAGTTTGGGAAGCACTTCTCTAGATAAAGCATTTGATAAGAAAAAAGGGGAGATGAAGACCTTTAAGACAAAGAAAAAATAGGCGGGTCTTTGGGATGGCGTTCTGAAGAGGTTCTGGAGCAAGGTGCCAGCTAAATGATTGTAATGGAACAGTACAGTAGATAAAGACACAAAAAGCTAAAAAGCTGGTCTTGAAAGACTGGAAGAAAGGCAGTTGCAAAAAACAATGTTGAGTAGAAAAAGAAAAATCTAGATATCAAGTTTACACAACATGGAGGCTGAAAGTAGGAGGTTTGCCAAAATTCTCATTGAGAAGATCAGAGAGAGGCATTCTAGATTGCAAAACAGTATGTTGATGTAAATAAAGATATTGTTGGGAGAAAATGTGTTTTGGAATGATAGTGTTACATTCTACCTTTCTGACATTGTGATGGGGCTTGGAAATGCTATTAGAAGTTATTGAATGCAGAGAATGAGTGGGAGTAAGGGAGACTACTCAAAGAAGACCCAACAAGTGAACCAGTAATGGAAGAGGCAAGTTTTGTCTAGTGAATGTTTTAAAAAAAGATGGGTGAATGTAGCAAGGATGGCTCGTATGAATGACGAAGCCACCTTGACTATGATTCTATGAACCGTAAAAATTAATACAGAGAGTTGCTTATTTGCAAAAAAAAAAAAAAAAAAGAAATATGACATGTGACTTCATTGACCGAGGTTACCGTGGTCTTTTCCGTAGGCTTTTCTTTCCACGGGTAAACCTCACCTGTCCTCCCCTTTACACTTCATATTGACATTTCTGTGATAACGATCCCTATTGATCAAATTTTTTTCCTCCCCCCCCCTTTTTAAAAAAAATCTTATTTTATCCCCCCCTTTTTTGTCCTCTTTCTTTCCATTTACGATCCCTTTTGATCGAAAACCAAACCCCCTTCTTTTACCCCCAAAAGAAAAGCTCTACCTTGTAATTTTGTCCTGTCTGTGTGCAGTCCTTTGTGGCTAATAAAGAAACATAAGACGACAAATATGGAGAAGAAGGATCTGGAAGCTTAAAGATCCTGCAAATGGACAGAGATTTAGGGACATATTACTTGAAGCCTCTGACGAAGTAGAAGGGGATAGAGCATCACAGGGGGTAGAAGACAGCTGGACGTTTCTAAGGGACAACCTGCCTGAGAGCCACTGACCAGATCTGTGGCTGGTGCAAAGTCCCCTCTCGACCTAGAATAACGTGTTGTGGAACAATATGTAGACAGGGCTATTAGAGAAAGAGACAGGCTTGGAAGGTCTGGAAAAATGGGGGTAGCAGGGGATTGTATCAGACTGCCAAAAGAGAAGCTAGGAGACAGGTTTATTAGCCAGAGGGGAAGCAGATAAGAAAAAATTTGCCAATGTTCTGCGCCGTGAGGACCAAAGACTGGAGGTGTTTCGTGTTGCAAGACAGTGTGTGAGAGAGAATCGTGATGTGGTAGGAGAGAAGTGTGTTCGCATGGAATATGGTTCACTTGCGCTAAATGAGGATGCAAAGAGAGAGGTTTGGAGATGCCACTATGAAAGGTTGCTGAATGAAGAAAATGAATGGGATAAAGAGAGTCTGCCGAATGTTGACCCAACAGAGGGACCAGCTATCCGAGTTGATAGTTCCGTGGTAGCTAAGGCAATTAGAAGCATGAAGACAGGGAAAGCCCCAGGCCCATCAGGAATCACTGCAGAGATGCTCAAAATGTCTGGTAGTGTCGGCTATAGCCTAGTCACCCTATAGTTAATCAGGTGATACACAAAGGGGTCATACCCAATGACTGGTGTAGCAGTATAATAGTCAACTGCTACAAAGGTAAAGGTGATGCCCTAGATACAAATAACTACAGAGGTATCAAGCTGTTGGACCAGGTGATGAAGGTTACGGAGAGGGTCATAGCCCAACTAATTAGAGAGAGAGTTAGTTTAGATGAGATGCAGTTTGGGTTTGTTCCAGGGAAAAGTACTACTGATGCTATATTCCTGGTAAGGCAGCTGCAGGAGAAATACCTAGCCAAAGATAAGCCCCTGTACCTGGCTTTTGTTGACATGGAGAAAGCCTTCGACAGGGTCCCCGATCCCTTATCTGGTGGGCAATGAGGAAACTAGGGATAGATGAATGGTTAGTGAGAGCTGTGCGGGCCATGTACAGGGATGCCGCTAGTAGGGTGAGGTTGGAAATGTGTACAGTGAAGAATTCCGGGTAGAGGTAGGAGTCCACCAAGGCTCAGTACTCAGCCCCTCCTATTTATCATAGTCCTCCAGGCAATAACGGAGGAATTCAAGACAGGATGCCCTTGGGAGCTCCTCTATGCTGATGACCTTGCTCTAATTGCTGAGTCGCTATCAGAACTGGAGGAGAAGTTTCAGGTGTGAAACAAGGATTAGAATCGAAGGGCCTCAGAGTCAATCTAGCTAAAACCAAAGTTGTAATCAGTAGGAAGGTAGACAAATCACAAACACCTTCAGTAGATGGCCCTGCTCGATCTGTAGAAAAGGGTAGGTAGAAACTCTATAAGATGCACCAAGTGTAAGCTATGGACACATAAGAGATGCAGCAATGTCAAAGGAAGGCTAACTAGGAAATGGTTTTTGTATGTGGCAGATGCTCAGGAACAATAAACACTGAAAATGCTCTGAGACCAACTTCCGTCACTTTCCAGGGAGAAAAACTAGAAATAGTTGATAGTTTCCGTTACCTAGGTGACCAGGTCAGCAGCGGGGGCGGGGTGTGCTGAAAGTGTAACTGCTAGAGTAAGAATAGCTTGGGCAAAGTTCAGAGAGCTCTTACCTCTGCTGGTGACAAAAGGCCTCTCGCACAGAGTGAAAGGCAGACTGTATGATGCGTGTGTACGAACAGCCATGCTACATGGCAGTGAAACATGGGCCGTGACTGCTGAGGATATGCGTAAGCTCGCTAGAAATGAAGCCAGTATGCTCCGATGGATGTGTAATGCCGGTACTCACACTCGCAGAGTGTAAGTACCTTGAGAGAAAAGCTGGACCTAAGAAGCATCAGTTGTGGTGTGCAAGAGAGACGTTTGCGCTGGTATGGTCATGTGGCGAGAATGGATGAAGATAGTTTTGTGTGAAAAAGTGCCACACCCTAGCGGTTGAGGGAACCTGTGGAAGAGGCAGACCCAGGAAAACCTGGGACGAGGTGGTGAAGCACGACCTTCGAACTTTAGGTCCACTGAGGAAATGACTAGAGACCGAGACCTCTGGAAGTGTGCTGTGCGCGAGAAGACCCGGCAGGACAAGTGAGTCCATAACCCGTGGCCTTCTACATGGGATGGAGCCAGCCTACGTATGCATACCTTCCCTTCTTGGGACACAAAACTCTACTTGTGAAGACGTGATGAGGCAAGTGAGGATCAGAATCGAAATTGATCAATGGAAATTGCGGATGTGCTACCAGTGCTGGTGGCATGTCAAAACTCTGCTTGTGAAGACCCGTTGAGGCAAGTGACGATCAGAATCGAAATCAATCAATGGAAATCGATCAATGGAAATTGCAGATGTGTTACCAGTGCCGGTGGCATGTAAGAGAACTTTCCGTTTCGCGACCGTTGCCAGCACCGCCCCGTTTCGTGTCCGTTGCCAGCCTCGCCTGGCCCTCGTGCCGGTGGCACATAAAAAGCACCATCCGTTCGTGGCCGTTTGCCAGCTCTGTCTGGCACCAGTGCGGGTGGCACGTAAAAAGCACCCACTACACTCACGGAGTGGTTGGCGTTAGGAAGGGCATCCAGCCGTAGAAACACTGCCAGATTTGACTGGGCCTGATGAAGCCCTCTGGCTTCACAGACCTCAGTAGAACCGTCCAACCCATGCTAGCATGGAAAACGGACGCTAAACGATGATGATGATGATGATGATATAGTTAAAATGACAATTAAGTGTAAGATGTTAGGGAAAGCAGCTAGACCCTCTGGTAAACTCAGTGAGATGCTGAAAATATCTGGTGAAGTGGTTCTCAACCTAATCACTCACATAGTCAGGTAATGGTGGAAGATGTCATATCCAGTGACCACCTTAGTAGTGTAACTATCAACTGCTACTGTGACAAAGGAGAAGCAACAACAGATGTGTTGTAGCATCGGAGCAAATTAAGAAAGCGACAGAAAGAATTGTAACACAACTGATTAGGAATGAAGTTAATTGAAATGAGATGCAATTTGGATTTGTAAAAGACTGAGGTACCAGTGAAACCTCGTGACTTGTGAGAAGATCTTAAAAGAGATTAAGCCACTCTATATAACATTTATTAATCTGGAAAAGGTCTTTGACTACAATATGTAGCCTGGTGGTCATTAAGAAAACAAGGTGTATGCAGTGGAAGGCATGTAGAAAGCCGAAGTCTGCAGTAACGAATTTATCATGCCAATAGGTGCACATGAAGGCATATTTCTTAATCTGTTCCTGTTTCTGATAATTCTTGAAACTATAACAGATAAGTTTAGGACTAGCACATTGCAGGGATTCCTATATGATTATGATCTAGTTCTCAAAGTGTACAAGAGATGCAATGAGATAACAAGCAGTTTTCTAGAGGAAAAAAATCACTTTGTGTATGATAGTAATTCAAAAGCAGTTAGCAGCCAGAGTTTTATTGAAACATTCTTTCTAATGCTTGGAGGGCTCTGCAGAAAGTAATTGATAGCTTCTGTTATCTTTGGTGATTTAATCAGCTGTGATTGGAGGAGCTCTGAAAACATAATAGTCAGAAGAACAACAATTAGATTTTAAAAAATAATAGTGGCTGTGTGGTAAGTAGCTTGCTTACCAACCACATGGTTCTGGGTTTAGTCCCACTGCGTGGCATCTTGGGCAAGTGTCTTCTGCTATAGCCTCGAGCCGACCAGAGGCTTGTGAGTGGATTTGGTAGACGGAAACTGAAAGAAGCCTGTCGTATATATGTGTATATATATGTATGTATGTGTGTGTGTGTGTGCATATGTTTGTGTATCTGTGTTTGCCCCCGCACCATCGCTTGACAACCGATGCTGGTGTGTTTACGTCCCCGTCACTTAGCAGTTCAGCAAAAAGAGAATAAGTACTGGGCTTACAAAGAATAAGTCCCGGGGTCGATTTGCTCGACTAAAGGTGGTGCTCCAGCATGGCCGCAGTCAAATGACTGAAACAAGTAAAAGAGTAAAGAGAGAGAACCATTCCATCTTCTAGCAGCAGAAATGTTCTCTGCTCCAGCTGAAGATAGTTTGTATAATATTTATGTATGAAGTATTACATGGGTATTGAATACAGAGGATGTGCAAAAGCTGGAAAGAAATGGTGTGAACACGTATCACTGTATGTGTAAGGTTAATTTGTATAAACAATGAAGGACAACTAGATGAGACAAAAAATAGGTATGAGAGAAATCAAATGTGGTGTGCAATGGTATGGATGATGACAGATTGGTAAAGAGGTGACAGAAGACCCCAGTGGAACAATGGAAAAGGGGCATTGTGGGAGACATGGGCAGAATTGGTAAAAAGCTGCTATCAAGATGCTGAACTCTACAAAAATGTAATGTGACAAGCAACAAGGTTCATTGTTGAAGAGAAATCATCCAACACATGCAAACATGGGAAACTGGACATGAATATGATGATGATGATGATGGTGGTGGTAGTCATCGTCATCATCATGGAGGTGGTGACAGTAGTAGAAGTGGTGGTGATAATAATGATGATGATGATGATGACATATGTATGCACACACACGCACACATATGCACACACACGCACACACATGCACACACACACATGCACGCACACACATGCACACACACACATGCACGCACACACATGCACGCACACACATGCACACACACATGCACGCACACACATGCACACACACACATGCACGCACACACATGCACACACACACATGCACGCACACACATGCACGCACACACATGCACGCACACACACACAAATGCACGCACACACATGCATGCACACACACACACACACGCACACACATGCACATACATGCACGCACACACATGTACACACACATGCACACACACATGCATGCACACACATGCATGCACACACATGCATGCACACACATGAACACACACACATACACGCACGCTCACACATGCATGCACACACATGTATGCACACACATGCACACACACACACACACACACTCACGCACACATGCATACACTTATGCAGGTTATATTTTTCACATATTTTCTTTACGGTTGGTTGCCCTCTGTAGCACCAACCACTTCACAGAATGGACTGAGAGCATTCCATCGTGTCACCAGCATTAAAGATGATGTCTCTAACAAATCTCCTATCCGACAAGCATTGTCTTCATCCCATTTTCTTTTTCCCTTTGCATGATTTTCCTGGTTGGAAACTCATTTTCTCATCACTACGTAACATCATCACTCAGTCCATTTTATTGTGCTTTTACGACAGCTCTCCGAGAAGCTTTAAAGTGTTGCCTCTACTTATTTCCTTCTCTTATGGGGATTATTGCTGCTGCTGCTGCTGCTGCTGCTACTACTACTACTACTACTACTACTACTACTACAGTAAGTGTATTAGTTTGATGCTTGGGAAGAATGGAAAAGTCTTTGACACTTCGAGCCTATGCTCTTTGTCAGGAAAGAGTGAAAGCAAAGCAAAATGGAGAGAGAGCAAAAAAAGAAAAGAAAACGGAGAGAGAAAAAAATGTGTAGAGATTAATGGTTCAACATGATGAAATGACCGGAAGAAAGAGGCTGAGTGAAAGGGAGATAGTAACAGTGGCATGGCTGAACTAGGGTGTGCATGTGTGTGTTTGTGTGTGAGTATGTGAGGATGATGTGTGTGAGCATGTGTGAATGAGGGCAAGTATGTGTGTGAGCTTAAAATTATGTGGGCCTTTGTGTGCGTATGGGAGCATGTGTATATATGAGTATAAGTAATCTAGTGTGTGCATTTCGTGGAGTCATGTGCATTTTGTGTATTTGTGTGTGTGGTGTGTGTGTGTGTGTGTGTGTGTGTGTGTGTGTGTGTGTGTGTGTGTGTGTGTGTGTGTGTGTATGGTTGTAATTATATGTGTGTGTGTATGGTTGTATGTATATGTGTGTGAGGCTGTGTAACAAGATCTCATGTCTATAATATAAGAGATATAGAAATATTCATTCTAGCTGTATCTGTCACAGAACATGATACAATATATTTTGTCAACGTATAGTTTCAAATAAAATTGTTTGCCAAAAATATACACAGAAAAAAAGAACATTTCTAAAATTTGAACCAAAAGAAAAAAAATTTCTTTTAATCTTTGGTTACCACAGATTAAGACATATAAATCATTTTTGGTGATTTCTGTTGTTGTTATGAGTTACTCTCTCAACCCACGGCAAGCACTATTATCAGATCAAATAAAGTATTTAATTATTGTTACTTGTCTTTAAAGTGAAATTTGTCTTTAATGTAGAATTCGTTTATTCTGAGATTAAAGAACTATGTAGTGTCCATCTCAGCACATTGTCTCACTTTTCTGTCTTGAAACAACTACACAGCAAAACACAACGACCAAACAATTGGAAACGGTCTGATGCAATTACATTCTTTTGAACTTGAAAAATTTAATTACAACCCAAACCTAACAATATCCCCTATGAGAAATAAGCTGCCTATAACTCTCTCTCCTCTCTCTCTCTCTCTAATACACACACACACATACATATGCACAAATGCACACAAACACATTATATAAATATATTCATATGTATATACATACATATATCCTCATCATCACTTAATGCCCGTTGTCCTTGCTGGCATGGGTTGGATGATTTAGCAGGGAGCTGTCCACACTCCAATTGTCTGTTGTGGCATGGTTTTTACAGCTGGATGCTGCCCTTCCTGATGCCAACCACTTTACAGAGTGTGCTGGGTGCTTTTTATGTGTCTCCTGCAAGGGTGCGTTTATATTTTATGTAGCACTGGCACCTGTAAAAGACAAGCCTGTATGTATGGATGGATGACACAAATATTTATATGTATCAAGGGCATATTCCAGGTGTGCTAGGAGTGCACTGCACACCCATTGAAAATGGCAAATTCATTATAAATATGAACACCTTACTCATTAATTTAAACACAAATCTTAATGGAAAACTTTTGTTATATCTCTGCTTGAAATTTGGTGGCATTGGGGGTGTGGCGACACACCCAGGACAACAACCACCATATGCCAGTGCCATGTATGTATAAAGTCATATTTGTTCTTAAGCAAGAATATCATTGACAGTGACTTTGAAGTTTCAGCCAGTTAATCCAACATCAGACTGTGACACATTGAAGTTAGTCTTACTTTTATATAATCTCTTGTGAGTTCTTCGGATGTGTAGGTTTGACTAAAGTAGTAATTAGGTTTTCCTGGTGAGCTGTTAAGAAGAGGTGTTTTGGAGAAATTTTTATTGATTAACCCTTTCATTACCAACCCGGCTGAAACTGCCTCTACCTCTATAATACAAATGTCTTGTTTTCGTAAGTTCTGAATTAAAATCTTCCACCAAACCTTAGTCACAATAAATGTTCCTAACACTAGCTTAATAATAACTAAATTATTTTACTAAATTTTTTGTTATATTTAAAATTAATTGAAAGAAACACAGAGCATCTCAACAGAAATATGGTAACAAAAGAGTTAAAATATATAATAGAGAATTCTTAACCCTTTCGTTTCCAACCTGGCTGAAACCACCTCTGGCTCTGAATACAAGTGTCTTGTTTTCATAAGTTTTGAATTAAAATCTTCCAGCAAACCTTAGTCACAATTTATGTTCCTAACACTAGCTGAATGATAACTAAGTTATTTTACTAAATACTTTGTTATATTTAAAATTAATTGAAAGAAACACAGCATCTCAAAATAAATACAGTAGCGAAAGGGTTAAATATAGGGTTATGTTATTGTTTAGAAGTTATTTATGTATATAGAACTTTGGAATCTGGTGTACATATTCAGGTGTGCCCCTTTTGGCAAGTAGTTATAGGCATATGTCAGTAGTTTCAGCTATTTTTGGTTTTATTGGATTTTATCCTTTACTTTGATAATGTAAAAGTAAAAGGCACAAAATCCATTGTTTAAAAACTTAGTAATTGGGTGTAACAACTCTTTTTGCAATGTGATTTTTTTTTTTAGGAGTTTTCAAAAGAATGTCTGTAGGTGATGTGATTTATCTGGTCAGTGAAAACATACCACTCAAACCCACATACCCAAGGAATATTTTAACTCAATAGGGACTATATGAAGCCAGGATTAACTTCAACGCATTGCAGTCTGACAATGGCTTAAATGGCCGAAATTTTGAAGTCGCTGTCAGCAACATTCTTGTTTAAGAATAATAAATAAATTTGTACTCATCAAAAGTGTAGAGAAACCCATAACAATTAATGTAAAACTGTTTTTATTATAACTGAACATAAAGACAAACATTAACATATGTATGTATGTATGCATGCATGTATGTATGTATGTATGTATGTATGTATGTATGTATGTATGTATGTGTCAGGTCACTTTCGACTGCTACTGGTAACATGTAATCCAGTACAACCTGTTGCATGGTCAGGTCGTCGTCGACTAAACCGGCAACCCCACCAAGCTTGCTTGGTGAGGAGGGTGTTTATTGGACACCCTGCGGGATGAAAAACAAAACCCGTCAAAGGGCGGAGGAACTCTTGAGAGTCAACGGCCATCCAATAAATGTCTTAAGGATGTATCATGCGCGGGGACATAGAAATAATCGGACTGAATACCCGATCGCACGGTTAAACCATTGGGAGTGAAGGACTCCCAGCCTTTGTTAGGGCATCCTTCTAGGAGAAGGTAACTCAGGTAACTGGGATAATTCCGACATAATACCTGTGGCTCAGCGGTTACCGATGATGTTGACTTGTTCTCCTTTCCGGATTATGGCTGCTGTTGCTTAGTGAGTGGGATTGACTCAGTGCACAGCCTTTCCTCACTTTTAAAAAAATCTTCTTGCACAGGCATTGCACGATGACAACATTGATTACGCTTCGTGCAATGGCCATACTCGATAACGAGGGGGCAGCCACCATGTATGTATGTATGTATGTATGCATGTATTGTTCATTTTTGGTGGCATCAATGGTGAAAAGCTGCTGGGAATAATGCTCAGGAACAATAAACACTGAAAGTGTGCAGAGAACAGCTTCCATCACATTCCAGGGGGAAAAAACAACAAATAGTTGATAGCTTCCATTACCTAGGGGACCAAGTCAATAGCAGGGGTGGATGCTCTGAAAGTGTAGCTGCTAGAATAAGTATAGCCTGGGTAAAGTTCAGAGAGCTCCTACGTCTGCTGGTGAGAAAAGGCCTCTCACTCAAAGTAAAAGGTAGACTGTATGATGCATGTGTACGAACAGCCATGCTACATGGCAGTGAAACATGGGCTGTGACTGCTGAGGACATGCGTAAGCTTGCAATGCATGAAGCCAGTATGCTCCGCTGGATGTGTAATGTCAGTGTGCATACACAACAGAGTGTAAGTGCCCTGAGAGAAAAGTTGGACCTAAGAAGCATCAGATGTGGTGTGCAAGAGAGACAACTGCACTGGTATGGTCATGTGTTATGAATGAATGAGGACAGCTATATGAAAAAGTGTCATATCTGAGGGAAGCTGTGGAAGAAGTAGACCCAAGAAGACCTGGGATGAGGTGGTGAAGCACAACCTTTGAACATTGGGCCTCACTTAAAAAACACCATTTGAGCATGGTTGATGGCAGTACCACCTGACTAGCCCTGTGCTGGTGGCACATAAAAAGCACTCACTACACTCTGAGAGTGGTTGGTGTTAGGAATGTCATCCAGCTGTAGAAACTTTGCCAAATCAGATTGGAGCCTGGTGCAGCCATTGAGTCTCCAGACCTGTCAAACCGTCCAACCCATGCCAGCATGAAAGCAGATGTTAAATGATAATGACAACAATGACGATGATGATGACCCCAGTAAATTATGTGTTATATATACAAAGTAAAGGCTGCGAGGCTCTGAGTCAAGACAAGACATATATAAGTAATGCAATGGAAGATGTCCTATAGGACTGGAAAGATGAAGGTATTCCACTCTATCTATCTATCTATTTATCTGTCTATCTATCTATCTATCTATCTATCTATCTATCTATCTATCTATCTATCCATCCATCCATCCATCCATCCATCCATCATCTATCTATCTATCTATCTATCTATCTATCTATCTATCTATCTATCTATCTATCTATCTATCTATCTATCTATCTATCTATCTATCTATCTATCTATCTATCTATCTAGCTAGCTAGCTATCAGATCAGATCTTACAGGTGATATATTAATGAGCCAATGAGGGAACATTTTTGTGGTCATTCAACCTACTTGACTGAATTAGTAGCAAAATCTCCCTCAAATAGAAGGTGCCTATTAGAGTTCATAAATCAGGTCTCTTTTCTCCTCAGGATCCTTGAAGTAATCACACAGGATATCATTAGAAGTGTTGGGTATTATTAACTTGTTTCGCTTTGTAGAATCTGTTAAAGAAACATGTTTGCAGTGAAAGATTTCCTTTTCTTGGTGTGTATAAAAACATTTTGTTATACAATAAAGTAGTAGGCAAACGTGTGTGGCACTGTATCATGGACAATATACATTGAATATATATATATGTTTGCATGTGTGTATGTGTGTGTGTGTGTATGTGCATGTGTGTGTATGTGTGCATATATATATATATATATATATATATAAAAACACATGTATATATATATATAAACACACGCAAATACACACATATATATATACATACAGGTATGTTGATGCAAACAGAAAAAATAGAACACAGAACGTGAGTCTATGTATATTTTTGTTAATATTTAGCAGAAGTAACAGAGTGACTCAAAGTCCGAGAGTTTCGTGCATTGAGTCACTCTATTACTTCTGCTAAATATTAATAAAAATATACATAGACTCAAATTAAATCTTGAAACAAATTTGAGTGGTGTAATTACGTAGCACTTGTGCTTTTTATATACTATCAGCACCCATGATCCCACAATATTAGGTATGCTCAACTGAAGAGGGATGCAGGGGACAAGCCTGTATGCAAGGGCATTCATGGTTTTACTTGGCTTGGTATGTCTCTTCAAGCACAGCAAACTGCCAAGGGTTTCAGTCTCCTGTCATCCCTCAGTGAGTCCCAATGTCTGTAGATCCTTTCTCATCACTTTGTCCCATGTGTTCCTGGGTTTGCCCCTTCCACATGTTCCCTCTACAATTAGAGATCGGCACCTCTTGGTGCAACTGTCTTCATTGATATGCATTACATGACTGTAACAGCACAATCTTCTCTCTCTTATATAAGCATCCACTACACTCTGTAAAGTGGTTGGCGTTAGGAAGGGCATCCAGCTGTAGAAACTCAGCCAAATCTAGATTGGAGACTGGTGCAACCATCTGGTTCGCTAGCCCTCAGTCAAAATCGTCCAACACATGCTAGCATGGAAAGCGGACATTAAACGATGATGTTGATGATGATGATGATGATATAAATATATGGTATATATAATAATATATATAATATATTAAATATATATATATATATATATATATATAATATATATGGAGGTGGGGAAGAGGGAAAGAGGAGATAGTGAGAAAGCGAGAGAGAAGGAATGAGAGATCAGATGCTAAGGCTAAACTTTATAAAATACACAATTGCTTTGAATTCTATCTTTTGTGTTTGCATTGCCAAACCTACACGCACACACATGCATGCACACATGCATACACACTTGCATACACATGAATGCATGCACATGTACACACACACACACACGCACACATGCATTCACACATATATGCATACATGCATACACATGCACACATGCACACACACACACTGATTTTTTATTTCCCACAAGGGGACAAAGCATACACACACTCACACACGACTGGTTTCCACAGTTTCTAATCTACCAAATCATGAGGCTTTGATTGGTAGGTGTGAGAGGCTGGATCTGGCTGGTTTAAACATAAAATAGGCAGAATATTTGGGCTGGAAACGGCCAGTTTAAATGCTAAAAGATTAAATCATGCTGTGCCATCTTCAAAAAGCAAGAGAGAGAGAGAGAGAGAGAGAAAGAGAGGACGACAGAAAGAATGGTTTCTTTTGATTGCAAACCTACCCAGTCAGAGCTGACTTGGGACCAAATGAAAACAACAAAATCTTTTTAAATGAATAAATTCAAATTTGAAATATAATAACTTGGCCAATTGATGAGACATCTTAATGTCAAAACAGTTACACATGAAAAAAAACAGCTGTCAGTTGTGTTGGCCAAAATCTGGAGAAATTATTTACAGAACAGACATACTAATTTTACAAGCATAACTAACATTATAAATCAAAACCTGTTATTCTGTGTGTGTGTGTGTGTGTGTGTGTGTGTGTGCGTGCATGTGTGTGTGAGTGTATGTGTGTGTATGTTCATGTGTGAGTGTGTGTGAGAGAGAGAGTGTTGTGTTAGGGTTAATATTAGTCATACTTTGCGATGATAATTTTTCATTCCCAAACTTATTTTAAAAAAAAAAAAAATTTTTTTCTGAGTAATTTGGACCAAATGAAATAATTTAATGATGAGGAATTTGAAAAACAAGTATTTTGTCCAAAACAATTTACTGATTTTTTTTTTTTACAAAAAAAGTGTCCTTTTAACTTAAATTTCTGGTATTAAAATATGATATTTTCAAACTGAATAGGAACCCCCCCCCCACTCAACCCCAGCCCCAACCAAAATAAACAGTAAGAAAAGTATAAATGGTTGCTTCTTCTTGATGGTATGTTCAAGAGAGAAAGCAACCATATTTTCTATGGGAATGATAAATAGTTTCTTTATTAGGCGTCAAGTATATAAATACATAAATGAAAATAAAAGAAAAAAATCTTTCTTTTACTTGTTTTTTTTTTTTGAGAGGAATCACCGACATTGCTGACAATATGTTATTATTGGTAACTATGTCATACATGCTTACACCGTTTATCATTATCAGTGTCATTGTGTCGTTGTTGTTGTTGTTGTCATTGCCTTCATCATCATCGTCATCATCATCATCATCATCATCATCATCATCATTGCCATCGTCGTCATCATCATCATCATTGTAATCATCATCGTAATCATCATCATCATCACCACCACCACCACCACCATCATCATCACTATCATATCATCATCATCACCACCACCACCACCACCATCACCATCATCATCATCATCATCATCATCATCATCATACCACCACCACCACCACCACCACCATCATTGTTATTGTTGTCGTCTTTGTCATCGATGTCATCATCATCATCATCATCATTGTCATCATCAACATCATTGTGATTATTGTTGTCATTGTCATCATTGCTGTTACTGGTGTTGTCATTGTTGTCATCATCATCTTCATCATTATCCTCCTTCTCCTCCTCCTCATCAACATCATTACCGACATCGCCGTCATCGTCATCATCATCATCATCATCAACATTGTCATCGGCATCGTTATCCGTACCACCACCATCCCCCAATAGCACATACAAGACACTCATTCACCTGGAGCCCTTCCTCCATTTGCATGCCGCATGTCCACACCACCAGTGCAGTCATCTCTCATGCACACACCAGGTGATATTTCAAATGATCCTGCTTACCAAACAGTTCGTTCAGGTTTACTCTACCTTTTCATGTAGCTTTACACTATTCCATCCTTATTTCTCTCTACCCTTGACGTCAAATGGTTATAATAATCGACCATGCACATTCACATTACTTTATATTTTATTTTTAATTTTAATGACTTTATTAAGGCAAAGAGCTGGCAGAATTGGTGGAGCATCGGATAAAATGCTTGGTGGTATTTCTTCTGACTCTTTACATTCAAATTCTACTGGGGTTGACTTCACTTTATGGACCCCAGAGGGGGCCATAAAATAAAGCACCAGTCATGCACTGGGTTTGATGGTATTGACTAAACCTGTCCCTTCAATATTGCTGTTCCTGTGCCAAAATGTGAAATGATTTTAATGACTCAAGTCAAAAAACAGCCCCTAAAACTTTTTCCAGGACCCCCGTCATTGTCCGTTTTCTGTGCTGACATGAGTTGGGCAGTTAGTCAGGAGCTGACCAGTTGAAGGGCTATTCAGGCTCCAGTTGTCTGTTTTGGTGTGGTTTCTATGGTTGGATGCCCTTCCTAATGCCAGCCACTTTCCAGAGTGTACTGGGTGCTTTTACACTGTAAACCAACTTTTTATCTGATGTCACTTTGTCCAATGTCACTTTGTCCTTGTCTTTTGGTCCGATGTCTTTTTGCCAAATGATTTTTTTGTCCAATGACATTTTGTCCAATTCTAAATAAATTCTTTAGAAAACAGGCTGAACATCAAAATCAAATAACCATTCAGAATCTTATTGATAGAATTTGTTGTTGGACAAAAAAGTCATTGGACAAAAAGATGGACCAAAAGATGTGGATGTAAAGATGTTTGACAAAGTGATGTTGGACGAAAAGACATGGTACCCTTTTACTCAGTACCAGTATGGGTGTGTTTATGTGCCACCAGCACCCATGAGTCTGCAAGATTAGGAATGCTTGGCTAGAGAGGGATGCAGGGGAGAAGCCTGTATGCAAGGACAACCACGTTTTTACTTAGCTTGGCAGGTCTTCTCAAGCTGCCAAGAGTCTCTGTCCTGTCATTCCCTCCAGCATTTCAAGATCCTTTCCCACCACTTATTCCTGGGTCTACCCCTTTCCACATGTTCCCTCCACAGAGATTGACACCTGTTTGATGCATCACATGACCATATCAGCAGTCTTCTACTACATTTGATGCCTCATATACACAATTTTTCTTTCAAATCACACTCTGTCATATATATTGCACATTGACATTACACATCCAGCAGAGAATACTGGCTTCATCTCTTTCAAGCTTTTGCATGTCCTCAGTAGTCACAGACCATGTCTCAGTGCCATAACAGTGTAGGAACTGATGCCATAATTTTGCAATCATAAGTACAACACCAAACCACAAAGCTACACACTTTTACATTCAATAAGAGAATGACAGATAAAGGAAACTGAAACGGCCCACAGTTTGGGGTTGATTAACTGTAAAAGTGGGCACGTAGCTTGAGCTTTTATGAATATATCTTTTTTTAATATTTTAATCTTTTACTTGTTTCACTCATTAAACGATGGCCATGCTAGAGCACTACTTTGAAGAATTTTAGTCAAATAAATTGATTCCCTGTACTTATTTTTTTGAAATTATTTATTATATTGGTCTCTTTTGCTGAACTGCTAAGTTATGGGGATGCAAACAAACCAACATCAGTTGTCAAGAGATGGTGGGGCACGAACATACAGACACACTCTCTCTCTCACACACACACATCCACACACATACACCACACACTTACATATACATACATATAGTGAAAATTTACAAAAAAAACAAAAGACGAAGATGAATGAGTAAACAACAAACAAATGTATTAGTTTAATACTCAGGAAGTAAGACAGTCTTTTATGTTTCGAGCCTATGCTCTTCAACAGAAAAGAACACAGAAATAAACAGGGAGAGAAAATAGAAAATATATATAAAGAAGCTCATCATGTATATATATATATATATATATATATATATAATGAGCTTCTTTCAGTTTCTGTCACCCAAATCCACTTACAAGGCTTTGGTCAGCCATGGGCTATATTTGAAGACATTTAGCTCAAGTGCCACACAGTGGGATTGAATCTGGATCCATCTGATTGGGAAACAAATTTCTGACCACATAGACATGTCTGCATCTATGCTGTAAGATTTCATTTGATTTTTCTATGCAGCCACTCACAAACCACCCCAGTAAATTTACTGCATAACACTCTACATCTCACATCTTGCCAATCTTTTCAAATGAGACAAATTACAAGAAACATAGCATGCCTTACTTCCCAAACGAGATTTTGTCAAGCAATCAAAAAGATTAATTTCTTTTGAAATATTGTGCAATTATGAAGTAGTCCTATGCCTTTTCATCTGGTGTGTTGAAAGGCAAAACACCCAGTCAAGCTAGAGAAGAACCTGTTCAATTATACTTTACACATTTGTACACTTCGTACAATAAAACACTGAACGTCCACATAAATATAAAGTATCAGTGGTGAAATTCTTTAATAAAAGAGCCTTTTAGCCAATTATGGATGGAAGCAACATTCATAGCACAGCACAAAACTAAAGATATATGCAGAAAACACATGCTAATCACAAACGAAATAAACACTTGACTGATGATTTATAAACCTAACAATCAAAATTCAAATTCTGATGGTAATGTTGTACAAGTCTGATTGGTTGTGTCTGTTGTAAAAATGATACCCAGACAGATATGATAGTATAATACAAATTTACTTATTGACAAGGTTGACAAAAGTCTTGTGAGTGCATCTGGATGCTGGAAACTGAAAGAAGCCCATTGTATGTATGTATGTATAACCAGAGGCACTAGGTCTGTGGGAAGACCGTTCTTACGATACAAGGATGTTTGCAAAAGGGACGTGAAGGCCTGCGACATCAATATTAGCAACTGGGAAACAGTTGCCAGCAACTGTGGAGATTGGCAACGTACCGTAAAAGAGGGGACACAAAGGAGTGACAGAGGGAGAGAGAGAGGAGAAATGGAAAGAAAAGAAGAGACGTCAACAAGAAAGTATGGCATTACAACCAGCCAGGAACAGTCTTCGCTACATTTGCAGCACCTGCCAGAGGGAGTGTTTGTCCAGGATAGGACTACACAGCCACAGCAGGAGATGTATTAGGACATGAGATGTAAAAGCTGGACTAGATTATTTTATGCGCAACTCCATTGTCTCCCGAGACAAAAAGGATGCCAACAATGTATGTATGCCTATGTATATATATATATATATATATATATATATGAATCATATATATGTGTGTGTGTGTGTGTGTGTGTGTGTGTGTGTGTGTGTATTCTTTTACTCTTTTACTTGTTTCAGCCATTTCACTGTGGCTATGCTGGAGAACCACCTTTAGTTGAACAAATTGACCTCAGGAGTTATTCTTTGTAAGCCTAGTACTTATTTTATTGGTCTCTTTTGCTGAGCAGCTAGATGACAGGGACATAAACACACCAACATCGGTGGTCAAGCAATGGTGGTGGTGGGGGACAAACGCAGACACAAATAACAGATACATGAATATATACATATCATCATCATCATCATCGTTTAGCGTCCGCTTTCCGTGCTGGCATGGGTTGGACGGTGCAACTGGAGTCTGGGAAGCCAGAAGGCTGCACCAGGCCCAGTCTGATCTGGCAATGTTTCTACAGCTGGATGCCCTTCCTAATGCCAACCACTCCATGAGTGTAGTGGGTGCTTTTTACGTGCCACCTGCACAGGTGCCAGACAAGTCTGGCAAACGGCCACGGTCGGATGGTGCTTTTTACGTGCCAACGGCACAGAGGCCAGGCGAGGCTGGCAACGGCCACGATCGGATGGTGCTTTTTACATATATATATATATATATATATATATATTATATATATATAATATATATATATATATATATATATATATATTGTATTAAATTAGAGATAAAACCACTATTAGGCAAATCAAACAGTGAAAAACATAAGCCAATACATAAAATTAATTTAAAAATATAAAAGTTAAAAATAATTTAAATAATTTAAGGCTTTCCATTTAATTCTAGAAACAAAATCCTTAATATTATTAATAAGTTTCAAAATATATTCTTTCCTAGAAGGTATTGGAATATCCTTCAAAGAGGAATTCCAAAATAGCAGTTGTGGGAACCTGGGAAGAGGTAGACCCAGGAAAACCTGGGATGAGGTGGTGAAACACGACCTTTGAACATCAGGCCTCACTGAGGCAATGACAAGTGACTGAGACCTTTGGAGATATACTGTGCTTGAGAAGACTCAGCAAGCCAAGTGAGACCGTAACCATGGCCTATGCCAGTGTGACATAACCAGCCCATTTAAGAGTGTCCTTCAATTATTGGGCAATAAACTGTACTTATGAAGACTTCTTGTGGCAAGTGAAATCATCATGGCCGATGACAATACTGCCTGATTCGCACCCATGCCTGTGGCATGTAAAAAGCACCATTCAAGCATGATCATTGCCAGTGAAGCCTGACTGGCTTCTGTGCCAGTGGTGCGTAAAAAGCACCATTTGAGCATGGTCGTTGCCAGTGCCACCTAACTGGCTCCTGTACCAGTGGCATGTAAAAAGCACCATTTGAGGATATTTGATGCCAGTACTGCCTGACTGGCCCTCATGCCGGTGGCATGTAAAAAGCACAAAAACACTCTTGGAGTGGTTGACGTTAGGAAGGGCATCCAGTTGTAGAAACTTGCCAGATCAGATTGGAGAGTGTTGCAGCCTTCTGGCTTGCCAGTCCTCTGTTGATCCATCCAACCCATGCCAGCATGGAAAAACGGATATTAAGAGACAATGATGATGATGATGATGATGATGTGTGTGTGTGTGTGTGTGTATAACACACACACACACACACACATATATATATATATGAATTGTGCATCTTAACTACCCTTTTATATTCTCCTGATAATAGGACTACTTCCTGTCATCACATCAAAGTCTTGGAAAAATTCCATCGAGCTTGCTTTAGGAGGATCTTAAACATCAATGACAGTATCTAACACCAGACATGTTTGTATGTTTGTATATATGTATGTATGTATGTACGTATGCATGCATGCATGCATATATGTATGAACATATACATATATATATGTGCGTATATTTATATATATGTATATCTCACTCCCTCTCTCTGTTTGCTTAGGTATCTATCTCTCTCTATTTCTCCATATATATATATATATATATACTCTTACTCTTTTACTTGTTTCAGTCATTTGACTGCGGCCATGCTGGAGCACCGCCTTTAGTCGAGCAAATCGACCCCGGGACTTATTCTTTGTAAGCCCAGTACTTATTCTATCGGTCTCTTTTGCCGAACCGCTAGGTGACGGGGACGTAAACACACCAGCATCGGTTGTCAAACAATGCTAGGGGGACAAACACAGGCACACAAACACACACACACATACATGTATACATATATATACATATATACGACAGGCTTCTTTCAGTTTCCGTCTACCAAATCCACTCACAAGACTTTGGTCGGCCCGGGGCTATAGCAGAAGACACTTGCCCAACATGCCACGCAGTGGGACTGAACCCGGAACCATGTGGTTGGTTAGCAAGCTACTTACCACACAGCCACTCCTGCGCCTATATATATATATATATACACATACGTGCACACATACATTCATTCAGGTTCATTCGCACATATTTCTATATTTTTATTCTCTAAATATAAAGCTTTGGATAAATATTTGGCTGCAACATTTATGATGTAAACTGTTTAGCAACAACAACATTAGCCGACCATTTTAACATCTGCCGAGCGACCTTGTTTCTTTGTTTTATATTATTTTTCACATTGCCCTCGTTTTCATTTAAATCATGATGTTAACATTGGAGAGGTTATTTGCGCATGGATGAAATCACTTGAAAAATATGATTCTGTGCACGAGATATGTGTGTGTGTGTGTGTGTGTGTGTGCGTGTGTTTTGATCATAGTTGTTTATTGTTTAGCTCTAGATCATTTAGAGCCCTTGTGAGGTCATGTGGCCCAGTGGTTAAAATGTTGCTCTCGCAATTGCAAGATCATGAGTTCCATTCCCAGACTGGATGGTGCTTTGTATTCTTGAGTAAAACACTTCATTCCATGTTGCTCTGCGATCTCTTTGACAGCCGACATGTGGTACACTGCGCACCTGTACAGGTAACGTTAATTTGATGGGAGGAGTTTAGCTAAAGTACAACACATACATTTGGTCACTATAAGCCAACCACCTGTGCATGGTGTTCAGCAAGAAATCCCAGAATTCTCATCTGATGTTTATACCAGGAGATTCCATGTAGATCTTCTTGGATTTAGTAAACAATAATGGTATAAGATGTTTGAGTCAGGGTCATTCCTCCTTTGTAAGTTGTTTGGAGGACTAGTTTGTCTCTATAGTCTTTTATTTTTGTTTTTCTTAATTCTTTTAGTCATTGGACTGTGGCCATGCTGGGGCAGCACCTTAAAGAGTTTTAGTTAGACAAATCAATTTCAGTATTTATGCATTTGTCTTGTTTTCTTCCTTTTGATTTTGAGTTGGGTACTTATTCCATTGGTCTCTTTTGCCATATCTCTAAGCTAGAGGGACGTAAATAAACCAACACCAGGTATCAAATAGTATGTGTGTGTGTGACAAACACAGTCAAGACACACACACTCACACATATATACATTTATATAGAGACACATCTGTCTGTCTCTCTATATGTCTGATCGTCTGTCTGTCTGTCTGTCTGTCTATATATATATGATGGGCTTCTTTACAGTTTCCATCTGCCAGATTCCCTCACAAAATATTCGTCAGCCCAATGCTATAGTATAAGATACTTGCCCAAACTGTTGTGTTGTGGGACTGAACCCAAAACCACGCGGTTGCAAAGCTGGTTTCTTAACCACACATCCATGCCTGTATTGCTTCCCCACCCAAACCTTTTTTTTTCTAAGATGTTAGGATGTGTTTTGAGGGAGCTCTAGCCTGTTGAGCTACTTTGTAGGGATTCTGTTAATGGCTTTTTTGAAATGCATTTTATATTTTCAGTGGTGATAAGGTGGGATGTCTTCATTTCATTTTTTTAAAAAATAACATAGGCACAGGAGTGGCTGTGTGGTAAGTAGCTTGCTTACCAACCACATGGTTTCTGGTTCAGTCCCACTGTGTGGCACCTTGGGCAAGTGTCTTCTGCTATAGCTTCAGGCTAACCAAAGCCTTGTGAGTGGATTTGGTAGATGGAAACTGAAAGAAGCCCTTCGTATATATGTATATATATGTATGTGTGTGTCTGTGTTTGTCACCCCCACCATCGCTTGACATCTGATGCTGGTGTGTTTACGTCCCCATAACTTAGCGGTTTAGCAAAAAAGAGACCGATAGAATAAGTACTAGGCTCACAAAGAATAAGTCCTGGGGTTGATTTGCTCGACTAAAGGTGGTGCTCCAGCATGGCCACAGTCAAATGACTGAAACAAGTAAAAGAGTAAAACAATAAACATTGAGATAAAAAAATATGAGGAATTATGAATGAAATGATGTCATTGAAGTTTATTGGCAACCTTGCATCATTTGGCAAAATATTGTTCTGGTATAAGTTTTATGTACACAGAGAATAAAAGATAGATGTTGCTATTTTCTTATTCAATGACAAATAAATATAAATAGACAAATAAATAAATGAACAATCTTTTACTTGTTTCAGTCATTGAATTTTGGTCATACTCAGGCATGCCTTGAAGGATTTTAATTGAACGAATTGACCACAGTAAAAGGGTAGTGACCCACTTCGGTCATGAATGACCATGGGATTGAATCTAGAAAGTTCCACTCCAAGGTACAAGTCTGGGCAAGGTTGTTTCTATGGAAGACCAGCAGTCACCCATGCATACCAGCCTCTCCGTGTCACTAATGTTATCCAAGGGAAAGGCAAAAGGACTGATGCAGCTTGGCACCAGTGAGATCGCAACTCATTTCTATAGCTGAGTGAACTGGAGCAATGAGTAATAAAGTATCTTGCTCAAGAACACAACACACAGCTTGGTCCAGGAATTGAACAAACTACCTGATGATTGTTAGCCCAATGCTTTAACCACTGAGCCATGCACCATCACAGTGCTTACTTTATTAAGTATGGTTCTTATTCTATTGGTCTCTTTTGCCAATCAGCTAAGTTACAAGGACTGAAGAAATCAACACTGGTTGTTAAGCACTGGTGGGAGACAAACACACACACACACACACACACACACACACACACACACACACACGCACACACACACACACACATTTATATACAAAGAGGTTTCTTTCAGTTTCCATCTACCCCATCCACTCACAATCATTTTGTAATCCTGGAACTATAGAAGAAGGCATTTGCCCATGGTACGGTACCATACCATGCAGAGGGATTGAACTCTTGACCATATGGTTGGGAATCAAACCTCTTATCACATATAAACAATCTTTCAGGTCATCATTTGAATTACATTAAAATTTGAAATCTATGCCTGACTCCCTCATATAAATATTATCTTTACTTTTTGCATGTTCCAACCATTGGATTGTGCCCATGCAGGAGCACTGGCGTAAAGAATTTTAATTGAATTTTATAGGCGTAGGGGTAGCTGTGTAATAAGTAGCTTGCTTATGAACCACATGGTTCCAGGTTCAGTCCCACTGTGTGGCACCTTGGGCAAGTGTCTTCTACTATAGCCTCAGGCTGAACAAGGCCTTGTGAATGGATTTGGTAGACGGAAACTGAAAGAAGCCCATTGTATATGTATATGTATATATGTGTGTGTGTGTGTGTGTGTGTGTGTGTGTGTGTGTGTGTGTGTGTGTGTGTGTGTGTGTGTGTGTGTGTGTGTGTGTGTGTGTGTGTATATGTTTGTGTGTGTGTGTTTGTCCCCCCCAACATCACTTGACAACTGATGCTGGTGTGTTTACGTCCCTGCAACTTAACAGTTCGGCAAAAGAGAATGATAGAATAAGTACTAGGCTTACAAAGAATAGTCCTGGGGTTGATTTGCTCGACTAAAGGCAGTGCTCCAGCATGGCCACAGTCAAATGACTGAAACAAATAAAAGAGTAAAAGAGTAAAAGAAAACGAATCAACCCTAGTGCATATTATTATTATTGTTTTCTTAAGCCTGGTGCTTATTTTATCAGTCTCTTTTGCTGAACTGCTAAGTTACCAGGATGTAAACACACCAACACTGGTTGTCAACTAGTGGTGTGGGACAAGCACAGACACACAAAACACATACACCCATCCACACCCACACACCCACATGCCCCCACCCCTCCTTGCAACAATTATCAGTTTTCCTTTCTTTCTGTTTTTGATTGAATAATATATTAAAAGTAAAAATTTGTGAAACATTTTTAAAAATGCATTTTAATTTCACAATATTTATTTATACAAAAGCAGCAAGCTGGCAGAGACGTTAGCATGCCAAGTGAAATGCTAGGCAGTATTTCATCTACAGTTCTATATTTAAGAGATGAGGAATTATTTACGTTATTTACATTATTTACATTTGATGGCTATTTGTCCTCATCTTGTTTGTTGTTAACACAGCATTTCGGCTGATGTACCCTCCAGCCTTCATCAGGTGTCTTAGGGAAATTTCGAACCTTGGGGAAATTTCGAACTCTTAACCACTATGCTCACAGGCATAGGCATAGTGGTTAAGAGTTGTTTAACTACTAACCCCAAGATTCCTAGTTCAATTCCAGGCAGTGACCTGAATAACAACAACAATAATAATATTGAAAAATACCTTAGGAATGAGAACCCAGGTTCAAAATTTCCCCAAGACACCTGATGAAGGCTGTGTTAACAACAAACAAGATGAGGACAAATATCCATCAAATGTAAATAATGTAAATAATGTGAATAAAGTATTTCATCTGTCTTTATGTTCTGAGTTCAAATTCTGCCAAGGCCGACTTTGCCTTTCATCCTTTCGGGGTCAATAAAGTAAGTACC
>NC_043016.1:13358995-13388995 GCF_006345805.1 Octopus sinensis | reverse complement strand
ATACCTATTTCTTTACTGCCCTCAAGGGGCTAAACACAGAGCGGACAAACAAGGACAGACATAGGTATTAAGTCGATTGCATTGACCCCCCAGTGTGTAACTGGTACTTAATTTATCGACTCTGAAAGGATGAAAGGCATAGTCAACCTCGGCAGAATTTGAACTCACAACGTAACGCAGACGAAATACCGCTAAGCATTTCGCCCGGCATGCTAACGTTTCTGCCAGCTCGCCGCCTCTCTCCTTTAATACCACCACCCCATCATCTTTATAAAAATGATCAAATATCCAGGATAAGCTAACACTGAATATAACATCCCAGAAAAGGTAACGGGATGATTATAGCTGAAATGTTAGTAGAATGGTTACGTGCGTAACGCATTAAAATATTTCTCACATATATAAATGTCATCAGTGAAAAAACAGAGATTATGAATCACTGGTGGCTACCAGCAGAATCTGTTGGCATACAAGAAACGGTATAGCAGGAGTGCACCGTGTTCGGGCTGTAACACTACACCTATATGTGATTCATCAATGCATGTCACTGCACCTCTCATACTTTACGTCTCTCAACAACTGCACCTTTGCTCATATATTGTACCTACCTCCCCACCTCTATCACGCTCTACCCCCTCTCTCTCTCTCTCTCTTCTCACAACATCCCTGCATCCTCCCTGCTGGCATGTCGTCCCCTTTTTTTTTGCCACCCTATTAACTGTATCATCATTTTCTATTATGCTGGCCTTGACCATCAGACATATCTCTACTCCACACACACACCCTCACCTTTCACTCCTGCCCCTCCCGTTCCTATCCACCCTGGCACCTCGTTACTACTTTCAGCTCCAACCCACCCTTTTCTATTAAATAATCGGTACCCACGTAGTTCCTCTTCAGCAAGAAACTCATTTCATGCTGGCCCTTTTTTCTCATGCTTTTATACTGCTCTAACCATTATCATCCAAGTACAATGTTCCACATCACCCACACAGGGTATATTGTCTTGCAAGCTCCTTGGAAAATCTCACTAGAGCCGGTGACACACAGACACACACATATACACGCACAGTAAATAGCATCCACTACACACTGTAAATTAGTTGGCATTAGGATGGACACCAAGCTGTAGAAACCATGCTGAGCAATCACTGGAGCAGAACATGATTCAGGGGCCCATCATTTCCTGTCACATCATCCAACTCATGCCAGAATGCAACATGGAAATTAAATGATGATGATGATGATGATGATGATAGTGTTGCCAATATGTGTAGTATGGTGCTCAGCTTGACAGAGAAATTGAAAAACTAGGAAGATGGATCTGTGGGTAACATCGTGGTTCAACTGATTGACCAGGACACTTGATATCAGTTAAACCCTGGCCCTAACCTTTCCCCTTTGTCAACAGATTTCTTTCTCAAAATAAGAAATCCATATTAAATAAATTATAAAATATTGGGAAATGGACTCTGTAAAATTACAAGTAGTACAATTGTGCTGTACATGTGTATTTAAGAGATTGTTTGTTTGTTTGCATGTGTATGTGTGTGTATGCATGTACATATGTAAGTGTATGTGTGTGTGCATGTGTGTGCATGTGGTTTTGCTTATTAATTTCCAAGAAATGTTTATGTTTGGCATAAACTCTGCATGAGAATTAATTATTGACATTGCTGGCTTGAATGGTCCTGTCCAGGTGTTGAAACCATAGTGATATCCATCAGGCAGCCGATGATGAGAATATATGTTTGACATGCTTGTTGTCTGTGAATCTTTTATATTTTGGGCATCTCATTGTTCTGAATTGTCCTTCATTCTCATATGGTCGAATTTGTTAAGCGGTTCAAGATTTATGGTGGTTTTTGTGTTTTGTATTATTATATTGCATGATTGCATGATTGTCTCCATTAGCAGTGTAATTATGGCCATGATAATACTTAATTAAAGATTTATATATAAATCTTGGTTGACTGTAAAGTTACATAATTGATTTGATTCACTTACATAACTTGTGCATTCGTATAGTTGTATGTGCATATATGTATATATATATGAATATATATGAGATTTCTGGTTTTTAGCCTACTTACACTGCATTTCAATGTCATGAGAAAAGACACAAAGAGTTGGCTTTATGAAGGGTATCCAACCATAGAACACTGCTTTAAAAAGTCCCATTCAACACATGTTCACATGTAAAAGAGGATGTAAAAAACAAAACAATTGCAGTTATCAGCATCATTCTCATCACTGTTGTCGTCATCATCATCATCATCATCATCATCTTAGGCTCAACTTTTCCAGGCTAACATGGATCAGACAGAATTCCCTGAGGCAGATTTTCTAAGGCTGGATGTCCTTCCTGTTGCTAATTCTCACCAGTTTCCAAGTAAGATAATATTTCCTCATGGCCAAACATCTTTTATACAAAATGTTTGAAGTAAAGGGTACTACTTGTATAATGGTTACACACACACTGTCTCACACACACACACACACTCACACTCACACTCACACTCACACACGCACACACACTCATACACACACTCACACACACTCACATGCACACACACGCACACTCACACACTCATACACACACACACTCTCACACACACGCACACACTCACACGCACACTCACATGCACACACGCACACTCACACAATCACACACACACAGTCACACACTCATACACACATACACACTCTCACATACACACACTCACACACACACACTCACACACACACTCACTCACACACACTCACATGCACACACACACACTCACATATGCACACACACACATTAACACACACACACTCACACACACACTCATATGCACACACATAAATTACCTGCAACGTGTCCATTTCAAACTTTGCCACTGAACCAAAAAGGGAAAGAAATTTAAACTTCTTCAATTGTCGGTCACAAACTCCTGCCTGAAATTTGGTGGCATTGGTTGTGGCAGCACAGCCAATACAACAACCACTACCATATACCACTGATTAACAAGTGAATCAATTAATTATACAGTATTCCTGTGGCTAAAGCATACCTATTTATAGACAGATAGGTTGAGCCAGCTGTAGGTAATTTAGTTGTCAAGGCGGTGAGCTGGCAGAAACGTTAGCACACAGGGCGAAATGCTTAGTGGTATTTCGTCTGCGTTACGTTCTGAGTTCGAATTCTGCCGAGGTCGATTTTGTCTTTCATCCTTTCGGGGTCAATAAATTAAGTACCAGTTACGCACTGGGGTCGATGTAATCGACTTAATACCTATGTCTGTCCTTGTTTGTCCCCTCTGTGTTTAGCTCCTTGTGGGTAGTAAAGAAATAGGTAATTTAGTTGTCTTGACCAATGAACACAACTCTGGTTTGGTGCTTAGATACAAAACAGTAGAACCAAAGTAATTTGGTCCAATATTTAAAGCAGCCAGCTACAAGTGATTTATTTCTATCTTTTATCTTGTTTCAGTCATGGGTCTGTGGCCATGCTGGGGCACCACCTAAGAGCGTCGTTTTAGTCAAACAAATCAACCTCAGTATCTATTTATTTAAAGCCTGGTACTTATTCTATCAGTCTCTTTTGCTGAAGTGCTAAGTTATGGGGACATAAACAAAAATCAACACCAGTTGTCGAGTTGAGATGGAGGACAAATATATAACACACACACACATGATAGGCTTCTGTACAGTTTCCACCAACCAAATTCACTCACAAGGCTTACAACTGGAGACGTTTTCCCATGGTGCCAATTTAAGAAAACGTATTGCAGGAATACTTTGGTTGTTTTGGTTTGTAGCCAGCAACAGAACACAAGAGAATTACATTTCCCTTTTCTCTGAGTCATCTTTTCTCCATGAGCTTCTTTTGAGTTGAGAATGTTGATCATTATCATCATTGACCTTTTTTGCTACAAAATTTTGTGTCTATTTCAAGCAGTTAGGTGAACCAAAACAATGAAATAACATAAAATATTGCATTTCTGTGTGTTTTCCCCAAAATTCATCAAAATCACTACAGTAGATTTGAACTCATAATCTATGGGTACAGACAAGGCTATTAGTTTAGGAAGTTCATTTCCATTACAAGGCACTTTGGGTATTTGTCTTTTATCATAGACTCAGTTACCAATTCATTGTGGTTGAAAAATAGTGGCAAAAAAAAAAAAAAAATCAAAGTAAAGGCAGAACACAAAGTACTGGAATAAATACAGCAAACTATTTTTATCTTTTACTTGTTTGAGTTACATACATATGTGTGTGTGTGTGTGTGTGTGTATGTAGTTCATGATGGAGTCATACCCAATGACTGGCATAGCAGCACCATAGTCAACTGCTATAAGGGTAAAGGTGTTGCTCTAGGTAGAAATAACTACAGGGGTATTAAACTGCTGGATCAGGTGATCA
Source organism: Octopus sinensis (assembly GCF_006345805.1). Classification (NCBI taxonomy): domain Eukaryota; kingdom Metazoa; phylum Mollusca; class Cephalopoda; order Octopoda; family Octopodidae; genus Octopus; species Octopus sinensis. Next base: position 13,384,585 of record NC_043016.1, on the reverse strand, counting down.
AGGTCATGGAAAGGGTTGTAGCCCATCTTATTAGGGGGAGAGTCTGCTTAGATGAGATGCAGTTCAGTTTTGTGCTGAGTAGAAGCACCACTGATGCTATATTCCTGGTTCGACAACTGCAGGAAAAATACCTAGCTAAAGATAAACCCCTCTACTTAGCTTTTGTGGACTTGGAGAAAGTCTTTGACAGGGTCTCCCGATCCCTTATCTGGTGGGCAATGCGGAAACTGGAGATTGACGAATGGTTAATAAGGGCTGTACAGGCCCTATACAGAGAGGCCGTTAGTAAGGTTAGGATTGGCAATGAGTATAGTGTAGAATTCCGGGTAGAAGTAGTGGTCCACCAAGGTTCAGCCCTCAATCCCCTTTTATTCATCACAGTCCTCCAGGCAATAACAGAGGAATTCGAGATGGGTTACCCCTGGGAGCTCCTCTATGCTGATGACCTGGCTCTCATAGCAGAATCACTATCAGAACTAGAAAAGAAATTTCAAGTGTGGAAGCTAGGTTTAGAATCCAAAGGCCTTAGAGTCAATGTAGCAAAGACCAAAGTTCTAGTAAGTAGGAAGGCAAACTCAGCACACACCTCCTCAGGTAGTTAGCCCTGCTCAATCTGTAGAAAAGGTGTAGGTAGAAACTCCATATGATGTACACAGTGTAAGCTATGGACACATAAATGGTGCAGCAACATCAAAGGAAAATTAACCAACAAGATAGCTTTTGTATGTAGCAGATGCACAAGGGCAATAGACACCACAGATACGTAGAAAACAGATTCCATCATACTCCAGAGGGAGAAACTAGAAGTAGTTGATAGCCTCTGCTACCTAGGTAACCAAGTTAGTAGTGGGGGTGGATGCTTAGAGAGTGTTACCCCTAGAATAAGAATAGCCTGGGCAAAGTTCAGAAAGCTTCTATTCCTACTGGTAACAAAGGGTCTCTTGCTTAGAGTGAAAGGTAGATTGTATGACTCATGTGTGCGAACTGCTATGCTTCACAGAAGTGAAACATGGGCTGTGACTGCAGAGGATATGAGTAGGCTCGAAAGAAATGAAGCTAGCATGATCCGCTGGATGTGTAATGTCAGTGTCCATGCAAGACAGAGTGTAAGCACCCTGAGAGAAAGTTGGGCATAAAAGGAATCAGATGTGGTGTACAAGAGAGACGACTGTGCTGGTATGGTCATGTACTATGGATGGATGAGGAGAGATGTGTGAAGAAGTGCCACTCCCAAACAGTTGAAGGAATCCGGAGTAGAGGTAGACCTAAGAAGACATGGGATGAAGTGGTCAAGCATGACCTTTGAACGTTGGGCCTCATAGAGGCAAAGACGAAAGACTGAGAGCTCTGGATATATGCTGTGACTGTGAGGACCCGACAAATAAAGTGAGCTCATGGCTGTATCCTACACCAGCTTCACACAACCAGCCCCAGCCCTTCCAAAGTGCCTTGGATCATAAGGTGACCTGGTGTGCTTGAGGAGATCTATTGAGTCAAGTAAATCAACATCAAAATAAAAATCAAATGGGAATTGTAGTTGTGATACCTGTGCTGGTGGCATATAAAAAGCACCATCTGAACATGGCCGATGCCAGCGTCGCCTTAGCTGGCTTCCGTGCCAGTGGCACATAAGAAGCACCAACTGATCATGGCCATTGCCAACCCCCTGTGGCCCCTGTGCCGGTGGCACATAAAAAGCACCCACTACACTCACGGAGTGGTTGGCATTAGTAAGGGCATCTAACTGTAGAAACACTGCCAGATCAGATTGGAGTCTGGTGCAGCCTCCTGGCTTTCCAGACTGTCCAACCCATGTTTGCATGGAAAATGGACATTAAACGATGATGATGTATATATCATATATATATATATACATGGGCCGTGACTGCTGAGGACATGCGTAAGCTCGTGAGGAACGAAGCCAGTATGCTCCGATGGATGTGTAATGTCAGTGTACTTACTCGACAGAGCGTTAGTACCTTGAGAGAAATGTTGTACCTAAGAAGCATCAGTTTTGTGTGCAAGAGAGACGATTGCGCTGGTATGGTCATGTGGCGAGAATGGATGAAGAGAGGTGTGTGAGAAAGTGCCAATCCCTAGCAGTTGAGGGAACCGTGGAAGAGGTTAGACCCAGGAAAACCTGGACGAGGTGTGAAGCACGACCTTCGGACGTTAGGTCTCACCATGGAAATGACTAGAGACCGAGACTATGGAAGTATGCTGTGCGGTGAGAAGACCCGGCAAGACTAGTGAAGCCATAATCCGTGGCCCCTACCTGGGACGTAGTCAGTCCACCTGTGCATACCTTCCTTCTTGTGACACTTGTGAAGACTTTTGAGGCAAGTGAGAATCGAATCTTATCAAATCAATCGAACCAAATCAAAATAGATGAACATCAATGGAATTTGTATCCTTGTGGTACCAGTGCCGGTGGCACATAAGAAAACCATCCGAACGTGACCGTAGCCAGTAACCGCAATGACTGGCCTCCGTGCTGAGGGCACGTAACAAACACCATCCGAGCGTGGCCGTCCGCCAGCCTCGTCTAGCACCTGTGTCGGTGACACATAAGAAAACACCATCCGAGCGTGGCTGTCTGCCAGCCTCGTCTGCACCTGTGTCGTGGCACATAAAAAAAACACCATCCGAGCGTGGCCGTCTGCCAGCCTCGTCTGGCACCTGTGTCGGTGGCACATAAAAAACCACCATCCGAGCGTGGCCGTCTGCCAGCCTCGTCTGGCACCTGTGTCGGTGGCACATAAAAACCCATCCGAGCGTGGCCGTCTGCCAGCCTCGTCTGGCACCTGTGTCGTGGCACATAAAATCACCCACTACACTCTCGGAGTGGTTGGCGTTAGGAAGGGCATCCAGCTTAGAAACACTGCCACATCTGACTGGCCTGGTGCAGCCTTCGGCTTCCCAGACCCCAGTTGAACCGTCCAACCCATGCTAGCATGGAAAGCGGACGTTAAACGATGATGATGATGATGATGATATATATATAGAAATATTAAAATTACTAAGTCTCTCTAAAGGAGATTACGGCAGCGTTACTGGATATTAATAGTTATCACCATACTAATATGGCGTCTAAATATAAGACTAAAGCTTATATTTAGACTGCCATATTAGTATGGCGATAACTATTAATATATATATATATATATATATATATATATATATGTGTGTGTGTGTAGTTGTTGCTTTTGGGTGAAAAGAAATTGAGGAGGGTCAGTTAATTATGATTTCATTCAACATATTCCCCTTCTCAGATTCACACACTTATTTCTAGCAATCCTTCAGTGTTTCTAAGCCCTGTAAAAAAAATCGGATGGTTGAGCTTCCAGCTAGGCCTTTCACAATATCCTCAAAGCCAGGAACTTTTCATCATCCTCTCTCTTGTGTGTTTGTGTATATATATATAAATATATATATATAAATATATATTTATATATAAATATATACACTACAGGCTGCTACAGTTTCCTTCTACCAAATTCACTTGCAAAATATTCTATTCAGCACTCTTAATGACTCAGCCAATCTGCCTGGTATGAGATCATCATCATCATCCGTAGCAGGTGTGATATCTACTCTCAACAGGCTGGATATCAAAGATCTCCATTCAGGTCGTTTCTCTGCCAGTCTTACACATTCACCAGATCATAGTTTAGTCCAGTCCTTTATGCTACCAAACCAGTTTCTCCTAAGTCTGCCTCTTCAGCATTCATCATTTATCTTTCCTTCTAGTATTTGTCTTTCTATAGCTTTTGTTCTTTCTGTGTAACCAGTCTGCTTTAGCTTCCATTTTTTTCTTCTGTTAATTGAGTTATGTATTTGCTAGTTGTGTGGAGGCGCAATGGCCCAGTGGTTAGGGCAGCGGACTCGCGGTTTCGATTCCCAGACCGGGTGTTGTGAGTGTTTATTGAGCGAAAACACCTAAAAGCTCCACAAGGCTCCGGCAGGGGATGGTGGTGATCCCTGCTGTGCTCTTTCACCACAACTTTCTCTCATTCTTACTTCCTGTTTCTGTTGTACCTGTATTTCAAAGGGCCGGCCTTGTCACTCTCTGTGTCACGCTGAATATCTCCGAGAACTACGTTAAGGGTACACGGGTCTGTGGAGTGCTCAGCTACTTACACGTTAATTTCACAAGCAGGCTGTTCTGTTGATTCGGACCAACCGGAACCCTCGTCGTCGTAACCGACGGAGTGCTTCCATCATTTGCTAGTTGTAACATTTCTTTATTAGTTGTATGCTTTTTCCAAGATGCTATGTATCTAGGACATTATTCAATTTTTTAGCATTTAACCCTTTCGTTACCCACCCGGCTGAAACCGGATCTGGCTCTGATTAGAAATATCTTGTTTCCCTAAGTTTTGAATTAAAATCTTCCACCAAACCTTAGTCATAGTTTATGTTCCTAACACTAGCTTAATGATAACTTAAAGTTATTTTACTAAATTCTGTGTTATATTTAAAATTAATTGAAAGAAACACAGAGCTTCTCAACAGAAATATGGTCACGAAAAGGTTAAAATATATAAACAATTCTTAACCCTTTTGATACCAACTGCCTCTGGCTCTGTAGTACAAATGTCTTGTTTTCATAAGTTTTTAATTAAAATCTTCCACCAAACCTTAGTCAGAATTTATGTTCCTAACACTAGCTTAATGATAACTAAATTATTTTACTAAAGTCTTTGTTATATTTAAAATAATTAAAAGAAGGCACAGAGCATCTCAAAATAAATAAAGTAACGAAAGGGTTAAACAGGCCAAATCTGACTCAAATATTCTACATTTTACATTCAAACTGGCCGTATCTAACCTCTCACACCTATCCTACACTAACACTCTTAAATAATAAACAAGCACAATACTGAAACCTCAAAGCTATAAGATAATGCATGGTTAACTGAAAACAATTGGAATAAAAAAAGAACATTACATTTGACAGAGTAACCAGAACACTAAAAGGTTAAAGTGTCCTTTTTTTTAAGATAGTGGGATAAAATTCAAAGGAAATTCAGCTATTTGTAATTTTGATTGTGCATATTCTACAATTTGAACAAGAGAAAGAGAAAAATAGCATGGATCCTATTCAAATATTGATCTCATGATTAGTATATACAGTTGTTGAGCTATTTGCAACTTATCTTAAAATATCTTTTGTGTATATTTTTGCACAAGAGCTGTGGACTGCTGACCATATAGTCATAAGTTCAAATCTTAGTATAACCATTGTTTTGTTTCTGAGGATATTGATAAACTTAGCTTGTTCTGTTTTACAGCTGAATGGTTAGGAGAGGGGAGGAGAGAGAGAGAGAGAGAGAGAGAGAGAGAGAGAGAGAGAGAGAAAGAGATCATCCCACAGTAAAAATGGTGTCTTCAACAGATAAATCATTCCATAGGAATTTGAAAAAAATAAAGAAGAGAAAGACAAAATATTTTTCAACTTGTAGAGCCATCATCCCACTGACTACTCCAAACAAGAATAGAAACTTCATCATCATTTTTATGTCTGCTTTCCATTCTGGCAAGGGTTGGATGATGGGTTTGTCATAATCTGAGTCAGTTCTTATTCAGATATGCTGCTCTCCTAGATGGATTGAAGGACCATGTCTTGCTTGGAACATTCCATTTACATGAATCATTTATAAAGATAAAAAAAAAAAGAAGAGAGACAAAATAAAAAAAAAATATTTAAAAAAACAAGTCAAAACCAGTATCAGTTGTGTGATGCTAACAAATTTTATTTCAAGCATTGCATGTAACCATTACTGTATCACAAAATGTCAATTACTGCGTTGTGTCCATTTAAATTAAGATTATAAGTTAAAAAAAAAGAAGAAGGGAAAAGTCCAAGTGAGTCAGAGAGAAAGATAGTGAGAGAGAGAGAGAGAGAGAGACAGACAGACAGGCAGAAAAGGTAAAGTGAGAAAGGAGAGAAGAGAGAAGGAAAGAAAGAGAGAGTGAGAGGAGGAAGGAAGCCTTTATTTTTTTTTTCTTCTCTAATCTCAACATTTATGATATTTTTGGATACATGATTAAAATTGTCAGCAATGAAATTTCAAATTTTATAGAAAAAGATGAATCTGATAGAAAAAAAAAGGTAATGGCAGGGGGGCAAGAAATAGGTAATAAATAAAAGGAATTAAAAAAAAACAAAAAAAAAACAAAGAAACAAAAAAAGGGAAGTTTTTTTGTATCAACAATTGGATGCTACATGTGTAATAATACACTTGACAAATATAGATATTACACATGTTGCAATGGAATATGTAAAAAAAAAATGTATATGCATGTATATATGTGTGTGTTTATATATACACACACACACACACATATATATATATATGTATGTATATGTATATATATATATACGTATATATTTGATTAATGAGAGAATGTTTATTAATCACTACAATTGTTTTGACCTATCTAGCATCAATCCCTCATGGGATGGTAAATTATGGAACCAGTCAGATAGAGAGAGAATGCTTTTGATATCGCAATGGATCATCTGACTGCACAAGTCACACAATTGGTTGATTATATATATATATATATATCCTTTTGTTAATCCAGTCTTCCTTTCCGAAAATTGCAGGAGATCCATATAGAGATGATGCTCTATTCTTCCTGGACAGATGTAGTAAAGTACAACTTGAAAGGCATAGGAAATAATTCTTTAGACTATTGATAAATCTCTGTATGAGTACCAACCTTGCATATAAATGCACCATACGCACAAGGGGAGGACCATACATTTACACTGGGGTAACGGCTGATTCATTCATGAATTGTTATCGCAACCATGTCGCCAGCATCAATAAAACCAACAAGAGGCATTCGACATCTTTGGTTGATTTTGTGTAGCAACTTAAGGAGGACAAGATTAAATATGGCCTCACTTGATCCATAATAAGACATACACAACTAAGGTCCTTTCCAGGAGATGCAGACTCTGCTCTGAGGAATTGCAGTCTATTTTGTGGACCAATGAAAAACTCATACATAGGATTTCTGAAATTTTCAGGATGCTTATAAAAGCACTTTCGCACAATCCAGTGGGAATGAATTTGAGTAACTGTTGACCAAATTAATAATCATAGTTTACCTAAATGTATTAATGAATTAACTGCAACCTCCCCATTCTTATAAACACAATGCCACACTAGTAATTAATATCATTTTGATACTCTTTGGCCATTGTATACCGATTAATGCGAGATAAATACCAACTTTAGCCTCTCAATAAGAATTGCTCACAAAAAAAAGCCTATACTTATCTACATTGTTGGTCCTAACCCTAGCATTAATACTTTCTATAGGCTATCAGTTATTTCATTAGCTGTTTATATCTACTATGTCTATATTTATGTAGGCATTCATGACTATAAGTATATTGACCAGACCTAGTCAACCCTACCACAGAATGTGACACCTCACCAAGTGGAGTCGTACCACTAGCCACTTTTAGGTATTGACTTGCGCAGCCATTTGTACATCCATATCTACTAAGTTATATCTAACACTTCTTTCACTGTATTGTGTACTTGTTTTTTTTTTTTTTGCATCTGATTTCTGTTATTGATCTTCTATAATAATGAAGCTGTATCCCTAAGTTGCTGCTTTTGTATACACATTCCAAGAAGAAATCTTATGGAACAGACATTATTTTAATGAGATACATCTTATAATCACTTGAGGGGACACATCTACATCGACAGATACACCTAAACCAGATGTCCAGTATCACACTCATGAGGGACTGATACTAGATGGGTTGAAACAATTATAGTGATCAATAAACATTCTTGTATCTTCCATCTCTCTCATTAATCAAATACCTAACGAACACTGTGAAAGTGAACGTGCTTTACCGGTAATCTACCAGGTGTATACCATATGATTCGTTATCTAATAATATATATATGCATAAATATATATGTATATACATATATATATATACATATGTATATATACACATACATCTTATAAAATATAGATATATACACACACATATATATCTCACTCTGTTACCAGCACAGAGTTCTTATGTTTAAATATTTAAAATATAATTTTGAAATCAATTTTACTTATAAATATTATGATATATGTATTTGTTTTCATTTTTTTTTTCCAATATTTTTTTTCTTTCTGTTAGCGCATTTTTGCATCAAAACTTCCTTTCGGGATTTTAGTGGTCTTTTTATTTATTTTTTTTAATGGAATAATATTAATAATAATGATAATTAATAATAATGATCAAAGTAAATTAATAAGCAAAATATCCTTTGGTAAGAAATATTACATGATTTAAATGATTCGAAGAACGAAAAGTACAGCTTTTAAAAATTGATTTCAATGAATTGTTTAAGCGGCAGGGGGGGAAGAAAATGTCTTCAAAAATTGCAAAAATATTGAGGACAAAAAATTCTGTTGAGTTTATTATATCGTCATTGTATAAATGAGTTTGTAGGAAAAATAATTTCTAAAATTCCCTTTTGCTGATTAGAAAAATTTTGATACTAAAAAAAGGAAATATATATATTAAGAAAATATCAAGAGAAAAAAATAAATCTTTTAAGTGTGATTTTTACGGTTTACTGGACACAAATATAGTGACAAATATATGTAATGCGATAGAGAGGAACACATTGAAGCAATATATATAGACACTTGTAAACGCACTCTCTGTCTTACACACACACATGTACATTTACATAGAAAAGGAAGTGCATAATGCATTTAGAACATACACACACACAGACACCCTTACACTCATGCGCGCGAAAGGAACAAAATATAAACTATTGCATTCAACATTCGGAAAGATTGATCTATTATTTACTTTAGCGTTGAAAGTAAACAGAATTAACAGTGAGTTGGCATACACATGGTGGCATAATATTGCATTTTATAATAAACAAAGACGAAACAGAATATCCATCATACACTCATGTGCCCTGACGTATAAATAAAGGACTGGATTTTACATTAGAAGAATAATTTTGGCATAAGGCAATGTTTCTAGCTCAAAACTCTCAGAGAAGAGTTTTGGATGGACAGAAAGGATAAATTACTTATTTGATTTTCTTAAAACCTGAATTAAAAGAAAATATATATTAAAAAAGATATGAAGAGTTATTTTCTTTTTTAATCGTAGTTGTTTTTTTTTTCATCTTTTTTTTGACAAACATTGTCTGGATGGTAGATTAAGCTCACCAATATCTTTTCTCCTATTGCTGGAAAAAAAGCTCCAGGTACAATAAGCGTAAATCTTTCATAGCAAATTAAAAAAGGCAGAATGCTTATGTGTGAACAGAATTGTAGTAACTCTTTCTATGAATACAAAAATTGGTGGAAGAGATGAAAAGGTATGTTTTTTTTTATTTTAGTGTAAAAAAGTTTACAAAAAGGAATTGTGGGTAAGAAAAAGTTAGAACCCACCAATAAAAATTTACTCCAAAGATTAATGTTTCAAAAGAGCAGATAAAAAAACTTCACAGCATTTGATTAAAATTAGAACATTTAAAAGCATGTTAGCCTTTCATTTCATTAAAAAAATAAATAACTGGCACTTGAGATGTAAAAAAATTCCTCATTGAATGCAACTAAAATAAGGACAATTTCATTCCTCATTACGGTTGGCTTATAAAACAACCCAACACCAATAAAACATTAGTGCAATAAGGAAGCAATTATGCTAAGAAAAAGCATAATTATTCAAAAAGTAAACAGGAATATTTTACATTGTAGAATTCATGGAATGATGTAAATTATGCTTTTTTTTTTAAATATACAAACTGTTTAACACAGTTTGTAACATATGATCCATACATATATGTATATATGTGTGTGTGTGTATATATATATGTGTATATATATATATACACACACACACACACATACGTATATGTATGTATGTTTATATATTTATTTAGAATGGAGAAAGAGTTACTCAAATTCTTAGCTCCACTTTACAGTGATATGAGTGTTGGAGAACCAACTTGATCTGAACTACTTTCGGCCGAATTCTTGTGAACTTGACTAGCACATGACTGCCCACTTACAGGAGGTAGAGCTTGATTTGCATCAACAATATTATCCAAATCTGTGAAACCGTAATATGCATTGCCATGCACATTGCTGATGTTGATACTTCCATCTGGGTTAGCACCAGAACCTCCTTGTCCATTATTTCCCAGATGGACACCCTTTTCTTGTTTAACAACAGTCAATGGAAGTGTCTGATTTGGCTCCGTCATGCGTAATCGAGCATCATTTTTATGAGAACAGGAATTTTGATGAGAATCAATCTCTGTCTTGATCTTGATGGTATGCAGGTTAGAAGACTGGTTTATTTTTCCATCAGCTTTGCAGTCAGGCCGATGGGCTTGGAGAATAAATTCCAGACGATCTTTCTGCTGTTTCAAAGTTTGAATTTCATCTTCAAGATGGCTGCGTTCCTCTTCGAGCTTTACAGTTTCCTATAACAATAGAAAAGTAATCAAAATTTAATAAGTTAGAATAAAACTAAAGTTAATCCCTTAGTTTATTAGTTTGGAATATAATACATGACCGTTCTGAAAGATATACACAATAACAAGAACAGGATGCAAACTTATGCCTTTTATATTATTCACACCATTAGTTCATATTTATCCAATATTGAATTTCACATCTATTCACAGACAGTCTTAACTTGTTTTGTACAGTTGGGAATAATAAGATGCTAGGTTCTTGACTCATGAGTTTTGTGTAGTCAGAACCACTGCCTTTGGACAAAGAAATCAAATATTTGCCTTTTGGCTTCCATGCCAGTGGCACGTTAAAAGCATCAACCGATCGTGGCCGATGCCGGACCCCCCTGGCACCTGTGCAGGTGGCACGTAAAAAACACTCACTACACTCGCGGAGTGGTTGGCGTTAGGAAGGGCATCCAGCTGTAGAAACTCTGCCAGATCAGACTGGAGTCTGGTGCAGCCCCTGGCTTCCCAGACCCCGGTCGAACCGTCCAACTCGTGCTAGCGCGGAAAACGGACGTTAAACAATGATGATGATGATATTAATAATTTTCAGTCATAATCTGAAAACTGAGTTAGAAGCTTTATAAATATATATATACAGTTTGTAGACAGTGCACATAAATTGCAACTTAAATAGGAAAAAGGAGGAAGAAGTTTGGGAGATGTCACCTGTTGTGGAAACAAAGGCTTCCCTCTTTATGAGAAAGGCATATTATAAGAGTGCATGTGTAAGAACTGTGGCGCTGCAAGTTGGTAAGAGATGGTTATTTAATAGTCTTAAAAGGTAGAAAAATTGAATTTTGTGGAAGGAAGAATAGAGTAACTTGTACATTTTCCTCCCATTAATAATTTTGTTTCTTTATCTTGTTATTACAAAAGTTATATAAATGAAATACAAATATTTATAAATACTGCATTTCTTTTAGAGAATATATTCAACTAAATCAAACTAATTAGACAGGCATGTAATAAAAATAAATATTGATGTCAAATTTAGGCACAAGGCCAGGGGCTGAGTTGATTACATCAACCCCAGTACTCAACTGGTACTGATTCTATTGCTCTCGAAACGATGAAAGGCAAAGTTGACCTCAGCAGAATTTGAATCCAGAATGTAAAGATAGAGGAAATGCCGCTAAGCATTTAGGCCCGTGTGCTAACAACTCTGTTAGCTTGCTGCCATAGTATAAATAAATATTGTCTGTTAAGAGCAGAGTGATCCATTTGGGAGCCAGTGCTTAGTTCCTGCTTCAGAATGTTAGACATCTCTCAAGAATGGGACACTGACTCATTGACATTATCCTTCCCAGGTGAGTCAGAAACTATCCTTAATGCCAGATTGATGAACTGGTATTAAAAATAGTTCTGTTGAAGTAATTGTTCTCTGCAGAAACACTGGAAACTCCTCCAGTGAGTTTCAAGTCAAAGATATTGAAGACAAGTCTTCTTATTACCTTATATTCCCAACTGTTTTGACTGCAATATACAGATAGACAGAAATATTATTTAGCTATCATTCTAAAAAGGAACTGAAGTATAAATGTACCTGAATAAGGCGATTGGTGTGGTCAACTCTTCGTTGACGACATTTTGCTGCAGCTATCTTGTTCCTTTCTCTACGAATTCGTCGACGTTCTTCTTCTTCTGGACATAATCTACTGTTAAAGTAGGATTGCCCAAGGTCATCCTTTGGAGAGAAAAAAGAAAAAAAAAAATACAAAATGAATATGTAACAATGTCTTTTGCTAACATCTTTATATTAAGAATAAAAACTTAGCTAAATACAATAATGTTGATTATACAGATTAATGCCAACATTTATATATTCGGTCATCCCGTAAATAGTGCGATTTTTTAATACTTCTTTTATTTATCAAATTTAAGATAAACAAAGTTCTTTTTTTAATCTAAAATATACTCTCCTTCATTTTCTGCAATGTTCTTCCATCTGTCTGGTAGACTTGCAAGGCTCCTCTTCCAAAATTCACTTGTCCAGGATGAAAAATACTCCTCCAGTACAATTCTGACTTTGTCTACAGATTTTGTATTTTCTCCATCCAAATGATTTTGAAAACTGTGGAATAAATGATGGTTCCCATTCAAACTGCTCCAGCCTTTTAGAATGTCATCTTTGCCGTATGTGGCTGAGCATTATCCTGATGGAAGAACACCTTTCATCTTGAAACCAAAGATGGTTGTTTTTCTTCTAACACTGACTTGAATGACTGGTTAAATGACCAAATTCAAGCTTCTTTGCTAGTTCCTCAACAGTTACAATGGGATTTTGTTCTATCTGCAGGATCTTCTTGTTGAGCTCTACAGATCTTCCAGGACAAAGATCGTCTTCTGGGCTGTAGTTTCCAGCTCAGAATTTTGGGAACCACCATTGACACTAGCTTACACTTATTGTCCGATCCCCATATGCTGTGTTAATATTCCTCATACTTTCTGTTGCTTTGTTACCTTTATTAAACTCATAAAACAAAATACGCTCCTTTGTCACTTCCATTATAACTTTGAAAAAATAACTGTCAAAATCAAACTGCACTCTTCAAAACTTGCACTAAGAATAAGTCAGAGGTAAAATTACTACCTGCTTTTATAGCAAGCTGATGCAGGTAGTTTGTCCCATCCCCCTCCAACTTTTAGTTCATGCAATTGAAAAAAACCGCATTATTTACGGGATGACCCAATATTTCCATAACTTCAAATCAAAATAGTTTTCAAATGGCAGCAGATTTCCATCTCTCTCTAACACACACACACACATACAAACATCCACCCACCAATATGATCACAACCACAACCAATTGTACTATTTATGTTTTACCATTGAGGTACTAGTTCAGTTTTTGCTTTCAGAACTGTTCTGCATTCATTAATTAAAAAAAAAAACCATATTTGTAACTCCGTTTACTACAGCATATTCTTAAGTTTCTAGCAATAGTGGTTCACTCGAGGTTTAGCATAGAATTTTACGATTAGATATCATTCTTATACGAAACAGCTGTAGTAGCAAGCATAAGTGAAACCAGGTTTATTATAACCTTAACACAAGGTTTTTGATGATTTGTCTACTCTGTATTTTCATGAAACCTACTCATGTTGCAGCTTGCTATTTGATTCAAGTAAGAATACTTTGTAGTCACAGACATTTTCACAATGGCCATTCATGTTATGACTTGTTCTTGTTTTGCAGGGAAGGAACAAATCTTTACATAAAAAGATTCTTGTGCTTAAATGTTGCAGAGATGTTTGGTAAAAAAGGAGAGTTACTAGTTCAAAGCACCGGTGCAAGAGCCATGTGTAAAGCAATCACACTGGTGCCACATAGAAATAAGCACTCATTCTGGTGCCATGTAAAAAGCACCCCGGTACAGTCTGTAAAGTGGTTGGCATTAGAAAGGGTATCCAACAGTAGAAACCATGCCAAAACAGACAATTGGAGTTTGGTGCAGTTCTCCAGCTTACCAATTCCTGTCAAACTATCCAACCAATGCCAGCATAGAAAACAGACTTTAAGTAATGATGATAATGATGACGACGACTCATTGATGCTAATATTAAAAGACTGATGGTGAGTAAAAGTTGACTAAGTCACCAGAAGGCTACTGGCCAAGTGACTAATGGTTCACATCATATGTCCATTTTTAAAATAACCTTCCTGGTAGTGGATTAGTAGAATTGTTAGACTATCACACAAAAACACTGAAGCTCCTTAAGTTTCAACTTGAAATCCTACTAAGTTTACCATTGCCCTTCATTACTCAGGGGCCAATGTAACATTTCTTATAACCCATTCTAGTGCAGAAGGTTAAAACCCAACTTTCAAGGAGTTAATGAAACTATTTTCTTTTTTGTAGTTTTAGTATGAAAACTACAGACAGTAAAAGTTATTGACATTTAAACCGACTATACCTGGCCAAAGTGTTCAGCCTGGCCAGATTTGGCCTCTCATACAACATCTTTACAACATCACTCTAAAAATTAAGTTACTTCATCAAAATCTCATAGCTACAAGATAAAGCATGATTAATTCAAAACAATGTGAATAAATAAGCATCACATTTGACAGAAAAATGTGAATGCTTAAGGGTTAAACATAAAACATGTTTCTCCTCAATAATTTCTGTTCTCTTTTCTCTTTTACTTGTTTCAGTCATTTGACTGCGGCCATGCTGGAGCACCACCTTTAGTCGAGCAAATTGACCCCAGGACTTATTTCTTTGTAAGCCTAGTACTTATTCTATCGATCTCTTTTGCCAAATCATTAAATTACAGGGACGTAAACACACCAGCATCGGTTGTCAAGCAATGCTAGGGGGACAAATACAGACACACAAACATATACACACACATACATATATATATATATATATATATATATTATATATATATATATATATATATAATATATATATATATACATATATACGACAGGCTTCTTTCAGTTTCCGTCTACCAAATCCACTCACAAGGTATTGGTCGGCCCGGGGCTATAGCAGAAGACACTTGCACCAAGGTGCCATGCAGTTGGACTGAACCCGGAACCATGTGGTTGGTTAGCAAGCTACTTACCACACAGCCACTCCTGCACCTTAAGGTCAGCCCAAGGCTATAGTAGAAGACACTTGCGCAAGGTGCCACACAGTGGGACTGAACCCGGAACCATGTGGTTGGTTAGCAAGCTACTTACCACACAGCCACTCCTGCGCCTATTTATATTTCACTGTTAAGTATATTTCACTCATAAGAATTAGTCAACCTGAGGCTGTGGTAGAAGACATCTGCCCCAAGATGTCAGGCAGTGGGACTGAACTACAGTCATGCTGGTACCCCTGAGGAGGTACAACTTGCTTGCAAGTGGTGAGGTCCCTGAGTTTAACTAATTCGTTTTGTTGATTACGTTCTACCGTGGATCCACTGCAACGTCCCTTCAACCGTTTTGATATCAACCAGTCTGAGACTGACCCTTGTTCTATGATATAAACCTCCTGCTTTCGAAAGGACGTAATCAACAAAACGAATTTCCTGTTAATTTATGTTCCTAACACCAGCAACAAAGTTATTTTACTAAATTCTTCGTTATTTTCAAAATTAATGAGAACGAAGGCAGTGTATTTCGACATAAATATGGTGAAGAAAAAGGTTAACAACCACACATATTAAAAAACAAAAACAAGGAAGCCCCCAAATCATTACTATAAACCTATTAATACAGATCTCTATCTTCCTAATGTGGTGGTTCTAGTGTTGAGTGGTGGATATCATTCACAATCTACTCATTTGTTTTCTTTGATGTGGGTTCAAAGTTTCCCAGGGATGATTCTGCTTTTCATTACCATTTTTAACAGAGTAAGATAATTAATAATGGAATGGTTTTGGCCAACTTATATTTTCTGTGCACAAAGACAATGGTTTTTGTTGGCAAATCAGAAAAAATTTACTTTTAAAAGATAGCTGTATAGATGTCATACACCTGACACAGAATATGAAGCTTTGAATAATTTCAAAGTAGCTTTTCCCCACTAATTTTTAGGAAAGTCCATCAAGAAGAGGATACTATAAAACTGATTCATCAAAATCAATATATTATGGAAATAATGTTTAACCCTTTTGTCACCATATTTCTATTGAGATGTTCTGTGTCTGCGACGATTTCATCTCAATCGAAGGAGAGGAGCTTTCTCCGTCCGGGTTGCGGATCCGTGGAACAAGCTGCCAGACGAGATGGTAAAGATGCCGACGACCGCTTTGTTCAAAGCCTCCCTGGACCTCAAGTGGCCTGAACTCTTTACATGAACACCACCCAGTACTTAACTCCATGTCCCACTACATGGCCTTGCTATTTGCTTTTGAGCCAAATTAACTAACTAACTAACTAACTTTAAATATAACAAAGAATTTATTAAAATAACTTAGTTACCATTCAGCTAGTGTTAGGAACATAAATTGTGACTAAGCTTTGGTGGAAGATTTTAATTCAGAACTTATGAAAACAAGGCATTTGTACTCAGAGCCAGAGCCAGAGCCGGTTTCAGCCGGGTTGGTAACGAAAGGGTTAACGTTTTGTCCTATTCCAGTTTACATGTTTTAAAAAATTGTCTTTTTCTTTTGAAAACATTTGTAATAATAATATTAGAAAACTATTTTCATTTATTACACTTGACATGCACAAACACACAGACACCTTCATTTAACATCTATTTTTCCATGCTTGCTAGGGTAAGATGGAATTTGTTAAAGGCAGATTTACTACAGCCAGAGGCCCTTTTTATCACCAACCGATCACTTGTTTTCAAGCAAGGTAATATTTCTCCACGGCCAGACATGCTTACAATGGAAGACTAGAAATGAACAACACCACATGTATGACAGTGATGCTCATTTACAATCATCATGTGACATCAAGACAATGGTACACACAAACACTTGTGACAGGTTTCTTTGTTTCCAATCTAAGAAATTCACTCACAAAGCTTTGATTGTCCCGGAGCTAAGACATCAACTCAGGATACAGTGGAAACTGAATCCTGACCACATAGGTTACACACACACACAAGATACATAGTTTAGTTGTGGGAAGCACTAGAGTCTAAGCATCAACACATACAACACTTAGGACATGAGAAATGGTTAGGTACAACAGCATACATATATATATATATATATATATATATATATAAAAACGACAAGCTTCTTTCAGTTTCCATTTACCAAATCCACTCACAAGGCTTTGGTTGGCCTGAGGCTATAGTAGAAGACACTTGCTCAAGGTGCCATGCAATGGGACTGAACCCGGAACCATGTGGTTGGTAAGCAAGCTACATACCACACAGCCACTGCTGCACCTATATATATAGGTGCATGGCTCAGTGGTTAGAACATTGAGCTTACGATCGTGAAATTGTGAGTTTGATTCCTGGACCGGGCTGTGTTGTGTTCTTGAGCAAGACACTTTATTTCTCATTGATCCAGGTCATTCAGCTGTAGAAATGAGTTGTGACATCACTGGTGCCAAGCTGTATCGGTCTTTGCCTTTCCCTTGGAAAACATCAGTCAGGTGAAGAGGAAAGGCCGGTATGCATGGGTGACTGGCCTTCCACAAAGCAACCTTGCCTGGACTTGTGCCTCGGAGGGTAACTTTCTAGATGCAATCCCATGGTCATTCATGACCGAAGGGAGTCTTCTCATGTGTATATGTATATATATATACACACACAAAAATTAATATAAATAGCTAGGTACAGCATAATACCATAAAGGAAAAATTCAATCATCACTAAATGTGACCAAGAGTTCTGAGACATCTACATTGCTAGAAATAGAAGTAAAATACTCCTTGTGCTGTTAGAAGAGCACAAATGTATACACATGTGTGTGTATATATATATATATATATATATATATATACACACTATATAATAAATATGTATTTGTATTGCTAGGGTAACAACTTTACTGATTGATGAAAGGATTCAATACAGATTGTGAACTCAAATTTATTAAAAAAAATAAAATTATGTTTGACCGTGACATCAAGTGTTGCCTGTTGAAAGCAATGCTCAAGCTGTGAATCACAGTTGCATCAACTGGGACAAATAAATTAAAATACTCAAGGAAAAATTTACTCAAAAATGTATCAAATTCTACTGAAATTTAAATAAATTCTCTTGCCTGAGAATTTGATGATATTTCGAAAATATTTTCTTTTTACTTATTAACCATATATGGTCACAAAATTTAAAAAAGCATTTCAATGATATGTATGTATGCATGTATGTATGTACGTATATATGTCTTTTCATCTTTTGCTTGTTTCATTCATTGGGCTGTGGTTATGCCGGGGCCACTGCTCCTTGAAGGGTTAGCAGAACAAATCAATCCCAGTACATATTTCCTGAAGCCTGTACCAATTCTTTTATTTGTTTCAGTCATGTGACTGCACACCTTTGGTTGAACAAATCGACCCGAGGACTTATTCTTCACAAGCCTAGTATTTATTCTAGCGGTCTTTTTTGCTGAGCTGCTAAGTTACGAGGAGTAAACCATCAACATTGGTTGTCAAGCTATGGCAGTGGTGGTGGAGGACAAACACAGACACACAAACATACATGTATATATATATATATATACACATACACACACATGTATATATACGATGGGCTTCTTTCAGTTTCTGTCTACTAAATCCACTCACAAAACTTTGGTCAGCCTGAGGCTATATTAGAAGACACTTGCCCAAGGTGTCACGCAGTGGGACTGAACCCGGAACCATGTGGTTGGTAAGCAAGCTACTTACCACACAGCCACGTTGTGTGGTCACTTTTGCTGAACTGCTAAGTTACAGGGTACTGAGCACATCAAGCAGTGGTGGGGGACAAACACAAACAAAAAGATACAAATATGCACTTTTTTCCTCACTTGTTCCAGTCATTAGGCCGTGGCCATACTGGGGCACTGCCTTGAAGAAGTTTAGCCAAACGAGTCGACCCCAGTACTTAGTCTATCTAAGCCTGGCACTTAGTCTATCTAAGCCTGGTACTTAGTCTATCAATCTTTTAGCTGAACCACTAAGTTATGGGGACATAAACACACCAACACCAGTTGTCAAGAGGTAGTGGGGGGGACAAGCACACACACACACCGTTTGTAGAAAACAAATCCGAAAGAAGAAGCACACAGTATATATTAAAAATGGGTAAGTCCGGTTTTTGGGATTACCTTAGGTTTCCCGTCCGTAAAGCTAAACCCTTTATGGACTGGAAACTGAAGGTAACCTCATAAACCGGACTTCCCCATTTTTGACACACACACACACACTTGACGAGCTTCTTTTAGCTCCCATCTACTAAATTCGCACGCGGGGCATTGATCGGTCCCAGGCTATAGTTGAAGACACTTGCTCTCAAGGTGCCATGCAGTGGGACTGAACCTGGAACCATGCGGTTGGGAAACAAGCTTCTTTACCATACAGCCACACACACACATACAGAGGCTTCTTTGAGTTTCTACCTAGCAAAACCACTCACAAGGTTTTGGCTGGCCGAAGACTTTAGAAGAAACAAGGCCAAGGTGCCATGCAGTAAGGATGAGCCTGGAACCATGCTGTTGGGAAGCGAAATTCTTTACCACACAGCCAAGCGTTGTCGCTTGTCTGCAGCATTTGTGACAAAGAAGCAAAATAGTAAAAGTCAGAGCTTTTGACGATGCGAAAAGGAACAAATTAAATAATCTTTTGTATATCAAAAACACAAAGGTCCTTCGTGGGAAGTAAACAACGAAGAAACGTTAGTTTATAAATCACTGGTCGTGTTGATTAAAATACCATTTACTTCTTCTGATGATAGGTCTTTGTGACCGAAATATGTATATAAGGGTTACTAAATTCTTTTTGCATGGTAAAAAGCTCTCCCTATTCACTATGCAAGTAGGAAAAATAAATGAAACGAGAGGTTTTTAAACATTTTGCATTGTTAGGTGCATTCCTTGTTTCTCATTTCAATTATTCTACTTTTGTACTCTAATGCTTCAAGCAAGCTACAACGATCTTATGTATATATGTATAATTATATATATATATATATATATATATATGCATATATATATATATATATATATATAATATATATATATATATATATATATATTATGTGCATATTAAAAAATATAAATGAAATAACCATTTCAAATATTAATATAAAATGTTTTCGAAAGAAACTATACATTTATATACATAAGTATATATATATATATATATATATATATATTATAAATGTATATATATACCATACATATATATAAGGGGATTGAATATAAAGCACAATAATTGGAGTTTAATAAGCGGTGTTTTGTACTCAAGAATTGGTGATATTTAAAACTAAATATCAAAATTATGAGAAAAACGTAACCATTAGATGCTTAGCTCTCGAACAAAGCATACATTGTATTGTAGATATACATGATAATTATGAAGAAGTGAGTGCCACTAAAGAAACACCAATCTATCTATCTGCCTATATATACGCACATATAGAGTTCATATTCTTTATATACGAGTGTGCGTATAGATGTATATATGTAATTATACATATTTATATACACACGTGTGTATATGTATCTAGACACACACAGACACGTGCATGTGTGTCTATACACACACACACACACACATATATATATACCCCTCCACACATACGAGGTTACGTCGAATAAACACCGAACAAAGAACAAGAACAAAGTAACATCAAAATGGCTACCAATTAAGAAGAACCTGATTGTTGTTTTAGCCTAAGAAGTTAATTTTATCAGGTAGGAGAGACCTATGTCAGAATATATAACAGGAATTAAAAATAGGTAAAAGGCTTCAGCTTCCTTTAATACCGGTTTTAATTTGAATCATGTATTCCGAATCTGGTCTGCTACTACACAAAATTAGAAGCAGAATAGAGATGGCTATGTATAAAACGAGCAAAAATAGAAGCCAAAATTAACTCTTTATTTGTTCTTGGATGATATGTTATAACGACAAGAAAATAAACATCTAATGTTTCTAACATGGGAAAGGACATTTATGGAGAATGCAGAGAATGCATTAAACAAATAAACTCTTTTTTATTCCGACGCACTGTTCTACTGTTTCTCATTGAATTAATAACAATGACAGGCTTAACTAGAAAGAAAGCCTACCATCATTGGCAAGTGCGAGGAAGGCTAATGAAGACAAATAAAGAAAGAAACAAAGAAGTTTTGTTCTCATTCCAGCCAGCACTTAAAAAAAAAGAGAGAGAGACGACCTAAACGACTGCAATATATAATTATCACGGGGAGAAAATAGAAGTCTAGCTTAGTACAACAGTAGATTGGCTGTCTGAAAACTAGTATGAAAAAAGTTGCGTATTTTAGTCGGTCACCGACGGGTGCCCGAGGGGTGGGGGAAAGAGAGAGAGAGAGAGAGAGAGTATAATGACAAACGAAAATAATACAAACTAGAACTTTCAGATCTCTCTCTCTCTCTCGTTTAATCGATAAATCTGCGCACAAAGAAAGTTTAATAAAGTGAATAACCGAAAAAAGATTCACATGTGGTTATATTTATTTTAAGACTATATACATAACACACACACAGACATACCATACACATACGTTCATATGTTTACGAACTTTCGATGAATATACACAAAAAATATATAATATGATATATATTCATATTATATATATATATATATATATATATATTAGAAGAAATGAGGTAATCAGAAGATCGGATGGTTTATATTACAGATATTTATTTATATATTACAATTTTTACATATATATCATATCATTTAGATATATTTATACATTCATACATATATATATATATTCATACATATATATATATATATATTCATACATATATATAGATATATTCATACATATATATAGATATATTCATACATAATATAGATATATTCATACATATATATAGATATATTCATACATATATATAGATATGAATATATTTGTATATATATGAATATATATTATATATATATATATATATATATATACATATATATATATATATGTATGAATATATCTATATATATGTATGAATATATCTATATATATGTATGAATATATCTATATATATGTATGAATATATCTATATATATGTATGAATATATCTATATATATGTATGAATATATCTATATACATATATATAGATATATTCATACATATATATAGATATATTCATACATATATATAGATATATTCATACATATATATAGATATATTCATACATAATATATAGATATATTCATACATATATATAGATATATTCATACATATATATAGATAATATGTATATATATATATATATGTATATATATATATATATATAATATATATATATATTTTGTATATATACAAATATATCATATATATAATATATATATATATATTCATATATATACAAATATATTCATATATATATACAAATATATTCATATTATATACAAATATATTCATATTCATATATATATATATAATATATATATATATATATATATATATATATATATATATATATATATATATATTCATATATATACAAAAATATATTCATATATATTATACAAATATTGATATATATATATACAAATATATTCATATTATATATATACACAAATATATTCATATATATATTACAAATATATTCATATATATATACAATATATTGATATATATATACAATATATTCATATATATATATATACACAAATATATTCATTATATATATACAAATATATTCAATATATATACAAATATATTGATATATATATACAAATATATTCATATATATATATATACACAAATATATTCATATATATATATACAAATATATTCATATATATATACAAATATATTCATATATATATACAAATATATTCATATATATATATATATATTCATATATATTATATATATATATATTAAATATATATATATATATATATATATATATATATATATATACGCAGATACATGTACACAGTCATATTATTTATATATATATACGTACGTACGTATATCCAAAAATTCAGAAGATATTGTATATAGATAAAGGTTTACGTATAGTGTTAACTTCGAACCTAAAGATATTTTGTAGTATAGTACAATATAAACATACACACACGCACACATAGATCCTTGAGTCGATGGATTGCGGGGAGACACAAGGCATGTTATACAAATCTACCCAGTTATGGTGTCTCCATGGCAAGAAACTACTAGTAGTTCATATCTTTATGTTGTGTATATTAACTGATATTTATCTCTCACGAGATGGAACACGTTTTTGTTGATTCTTCTTTAACGGAATAGTAATCTATACATGTGTCGTTGGATGTGTGTATATACATTCACAAAACGCCATGATTTCATTTCTGTGTTAATGATAAGAACACTGAAAACAGCTCATGATCAAATTAGATTGCATCATGCTTTATTAGTTAAATCTTCTAGTCCACGGAGAATGAAAGAAAGACAGGAGAAAGAGAACATCTGAGAACAAACTGTTTAAACAAGAAATTAAAACAAACATTACTTCTTGTGAATAGGTTTAATTAAAGAACTATTTTCGTACAAATGAGGTCGACGTATAAATTTTATAGAAAGAGCAGTTGGAAATGTTGCCCGTTGTATCCCCACCACAAAAAAAAAAAACATAAATAAAATCGAAACTAGGTTGTTGACAAAAGCTTAAAGTAGAAAAGAACCCAGAAAACGGCAGGGTCATGTAATTTTTATGGTCAGAAACTTAAACCATGTGGGCACTTGTCGTCATTAAATGTCATTAAACTCTATGTAAGGAGACAAATTCTATTCAACGACTATTAATATTTACAAAAATTTTGATTTGAATGTATATAGTTTTTGTATTATCAATAATAAATGGAAATTTCTATTTTCACCTTAAGAGAAAATGGGAATTAATAATTTGTAGAATGCTAAAAACTATTAAGGTATCACTAAGTTTACAGTAGTTGGGTTAGTTACAAAATTTGGCGAAACGAATAAAAGATTACTACTACCAACACAATATAAAGAAAACAAGGAGTTTATTTACTAAAGTTTCATGTGTTATTTTGAATTAAAAAATGTATTGCTAGCTGTATATCTCTTTTTAGCTTCTTTCGTAAATGTAAATTTCGAGAATCTTACTTAAAAGCAGACTAGTTCAATGAGCTTCAAATGAATTAGGAATGAACTGCTGAACAACACATCAATACTAGAGTAAAGTTTATGGTTAAGACTATGTAAGGTACTTTAAAGCAAAATGTATCGAATCGGTTCAAACATAGAATCACTGAATAAGAAAGAAACAAAGTGAAAAATGTTTACAAATAAAGGAAGGAAAAAGGTGCCGTGAAAGATTACCTTTTCTTCTTTAATTTGACATTTAAGCACACTCACTTTTTTATCTTGTCTTGAGGAAGAACTGTATGTAGGGGATCCCTTGGAAGATGCACTGCTACCAGTGGACGAACGTGGTCTTTTAGTCTCCCATTCGGCATCATCAGAGTCGTATTGGTAACGATCCATGGACGCACCAGAATTTGCGGTGCCCGCGGAGTTAGATGAAATGTGCTCATTTGAACTAACTCCAACAGGCTCTACTATGGGTGGTACAAATCCACTTTGTGTGAGTGGATCTTGATTTGCTGAACTTACTGGAACCGATTGAAGTTCGATGAAGGCTTGTTCCAAGTTGACAAAAGTTGTTGGTGTTAACGTTGGTGTCGTTGCCGTTGTAACTCCGCAAACAAATCCAGGTATAGAGTATTGCTGTAAAATATCAAATGAAACCAAATTTACTAAGTAGTTAGTATCAAACATCTATCTTAATCATATCTACCTGTAGAAAGTGACATATGCATACATTCGCGTGTTGTGTGTTGTATATATATATATATATATATATATATATATATATATATATATATATATATATATATATATACCTTTCTACCATAGATCTAGCATCGGAGATATGGTATAAATTCTTATTCATCATTCAAAACAATTATAACAGAATATACATTTAGTAAGTTTAGACTTAGTATGCTATACTAATAGATATTGACTTCTAAGCTATCGTTTACTTTCTAGACAATTGGTTTTGAATTTTACCGAAATGAAACTGCATATTGTGGTGTTTTGTTTAATAAAACCTATGTCACGAATACTATGTATTTATTTAAGCTAGAGAGAGAGCAAAATTGGATTATAAAAGAAAAGTGATGAAATGATAGACCTTAGAGCACCGGTCGTAGGTAAACAAACATAAGAGCAGAAGAAAAAAGCGAAAACAATTGCTTATCGAAAAAACATTGGCGCGCAGCTTTTTTTTTTCTTTTTATGGAATTGTATTTACTTAGGATTAAATTCCTGCGATCGAGTAAATAACATAAGTTTTAAAACTAACCTCATAATGAGAATGTGTCTGATGCATGGATCCTCGCGGCCGATTATAACGGCACGATTCATTGTAAGAATTCATGT
>NC_043016.1:13328995-13353995 GCF_006345805.1 Octopus sinensis | reverse complement strand
GACAATGTGGCCCCCTTTTGCTTTCGACGCCATGTTTGTTTACAAACATGTTACAGGTGAACGAAGCAATAGACACATGAACAAAAGACATATGCAAGTATTTATGTAAAATTTAGATAATATTACCTGAACCAATATTCTTGAGGAAGAGTTTAAAACATAGGTAAATCTTTCTGGAACACCCTGTACATACGTAGATATGATGAATGTGTAGTGAGACCAACTTCTATTATGGCATCTAGAAGACAGCACTTTAATCTGTAATGATTGGTCGTTTTACCTATCATGTGAGCTTTGAACATTGGTTGAGTCTTGCACTGAGATGGTTGAGTATTGCGCGGGATCGAAGGTCCAATCACGTTGCGCTTAATACATTCTCAAACAACTAATCGGCATGTGTTCTGGAGCCTAACCTTTTCCATAAATTGGCACAACAAATTATCTAAGGGCAGAAAGGTGAGTGCTTTTAATCAAGATGAGTTATGCTGATTTCCTGCCGTTTTTCACCAGAGTAAAATTACTATAATGGCGCACATGTAACCAATGACGACAACCACCAGCAGTCGTAATGTTTCTTTCTTGATCTACTCTACCTTGGATATAAATCTCAGACGACAGTTTCAATGGGTTTTATTATTGCAGACATACCATACCTGATTCTCGGCGCAGATTTTTGCATCATTTTGATCTTTTGGTTGATTTACGAAATAAGCAGTTAGTCGACTCAAGAACTCATCTCTCTACACGTTTTCTCGCCCCTTTACTTCTTTTCTTTTCATCATCTTCTAATCGTTGCCTTGAACTTTTGATGAAGTTTACGGATATCACTCGAACTATTTTTCATAACAAGACTCCGGTGCATAGAGCAACACACCATATTATTACAAAAAGACCGCCTGTCGCGTCTCGTCACAAACGTCTTGCTTAAAATAGCTAAGGAGGAATTTAGTTACATGTTGGACCTTGGTATAATTCGTCCTCTTTGCAGTAATTGGTCATACCTGTTACACCTTGTGCCTAAAAAATCAAGAGATTTCCAATCTTGTGGAAACTATCGACATGTAAATGCTTTAACGGTACCAGATAAATATCCTATTCCTCATTTTCATAAATTTTCTGCATCATTATATAACAGTACTATAATTTCCAAGATCGATTTATAGTGTGCGTACAACCAGATTCCAATTGAACCGGTGGACACTCCTAAGACGGCTTTAACTACTACTTTTGATTCGTTCAAGTTTATTCGACTGCTTTTTCTTCTACGTAATGCTGCTAACACTTCTCAGAGATTTATCGACGAAATCACACGTGGTCTAGATTTTGTTTTCGCTGACATCGATGGCTTATTAATAGACACTTCCACAGAAAAGGAGCATGGATTTCATTTAGAACAACTTTTTACTCGCCTATCGCAATACGGTGTGATAAGTAACGCAAATAAATGTATTTATGGTGTTTCTTCCATCACTTTTCTGGGACATGTAATTGTTAAAGATGGAATGGGTCTTTTAAAGAATAGGATTGATGCTTTTGGTGATATTCCAGTTTCTTCTCCTGTAACGAAGTTACGAGAATTTTTCAGTTTGATTAACTTCTACGGAACATTTATTCCACATTGTACTGAGACAATTTTTCCTCTTACGGAACTTTTACGTAATAGAAAAATGAAAAATGAACCTATATCATTAAATTCTACTCACCTACAAGCTTTTGAGGATATTAAGGACAAGTTATCAAGAGTTATATTTTTGGCTCACTCCGTTCTAGATGCACTCTTATCATTAATGGTTGACGATTCAACTTTAAGAATTGGCAGAGTTTAGCAACAGTTTGTTCTAAACGCTTGGCAATAACTTTGCTTTTCCCAGATGCCTCAAACCAGTTGAGTCAAGATACAACACCTTAAGCAGAGAACTTTTGGTTGCTTATTTAGCCGTGAAACATTTCCGGCATTTTCTTGAGGGACGACAGTTTACAGTTTTCACCTATCATAAACCGTTGAGTTTTGCTCTACAAACGAAAGCAGATGAATATTCACCCAGAGACCTACGACATTTGGATTTCATTTCACAATACACTGTCAATATTCGTTACATCAAGGGTGCAGATAATTCTGCAGCCAATACTTTATCTCGCGTGCACACTAACGCTTTACATACTCCAGATTCCATTGACTTGCAGCAAATTCTGTTGGATCAAGAACAAGATGACAAATTTTTGCATCTTCATGCGTTGGACTCACCTTTTTTAGACATCCGTCTACTACCACTACATTTTACAGATTCTTGTATATTTTGTCAGAAAGCTAAAGTTTAGCAGTTTATAAAGACACCTTTGGGAACTTTTACAACCCCAGGTGCACGATTTAAATATATCCACATAGATATTGTGGATCCCTTGCCGTCAGTTCAAGGTAATATATATTTGCTGACCTGTATAGATAATTTTTCTAGATGACCTGAAACTATTCCCATGAAGAACATTTCATCTCTCACGATCGCAAAGGCTCTTATAGCTGGGTGAATTTCGCATTCTGGAGCTCCCGTCACCATGACTACTGATAGATTGATTCCATAGTTACTGAATCAAATCTCGTGGCTGAAAATTCAAACTTGCTGGGTAATCGACGAATCCGTACCACTGCTCACCACCCCACGTCTAACGGGATGATTGAGCGTTTTCACCGTCAAATGAAAGCAACTCTACCCGCTTATTCCGAGTCAGATGTTTGGTTAGAAGTATTATCAATTATTTTATTAGGTCTTCGGTCGGTTGTAAAGGAAGACCTAGGTTTTTCACCGGGGGAATTACTTTATGGCGCCCCTTTTGTTATGACCGGGTCAAATGGTCACAAATACAACTGCGGTTGACCGAGATTTCGATCCATGAGATTATGTTCATCGAATGCAAAAATACATGGTAGAATTACCTCCGTTGGTAACCAGACCACAATTTATCATGTGTTTTGTTCCACCAGATATTCATAAATGCACTCATATTTTTTATCCGTAATGACGTAGTCAAGCAACCACTATAGCAGTCTTATACCGGACCGTACCGAGTGTTAAAAGTAAAACCCAAGTTCATGGTTTTAGACCTTCAAACTGTTAACATAGATCGTGTGAAGCAGGCCTTTATTGATTCACCTTCCGAGTAACAGCACCCCACCTTCCACCCACGACACCCTCAGATAGATAGATAATAAATCTAACGCACACACGTTTTATAGATCTAATCATTCCAGCCATTGAAGTGCAACCATGCACTTCAGGATGTCTTCCCACCCCTCGCCAACTATTTTTCTTACTTTAACAGCTGGTAACTCACTTTTCATATCGTTATAGATTTAACCCATCAGAAATAAGAAATGGAACCAAAATAAGCTTTGAACAAAGGAAATTTACCCTGAAACATTACCGGAAGTTTGAAAACGCAGTCGTAGTCGAAAGACAGTCTTGGAAACAGATCCACCTGCACAGTTTACCATCACGAATTAGAGATAAGTTTGAATCAGATGGAATTGTTCAGAATATTCACAAGAACCGTTCCGGAAGATCGCAGACATCGCTGAGTCCCCAAAATTAAGAAAGGTGTTAGAAACGCATTGCTAGAGTTCAAGAAAACCTGTTTGCAAGCAACTTGTGAGTTAGGAATTTTAAAATCTTCAAGCAATGTCATTGGAAAAGTTACATTCCAAGAATAATCCATGAACTCAAGGAAGATGGTTCAAAACCAAAGAGTTGAGTTTAGTGAATGGTATTTGGCAAGATACACATTCTCCAATCAGGAGTGTTTGGAGTGGTGAGGTTACATTTAAATTGAATGGTTCAATTAACCATCACAATTGTAGATACTAGGGACTGATGATCGGCACATTCAGAGGAACATCATGTTAACTTACCGGAAGTTACAATATAGTGCGGCTTATCAAAAGGATTTATTGGACCATGGTTTTTTGTGACGGTACTATGATTAGTCCAATCTACTTGAACCTACTGTGACCATCTCTCATGTCCAGCGTTTAAGAGGAGTGAAGATGTGAAATTTTATTTCCAAAATGGGACTTCTCCATACTACCATAGAACTGTCAAACCATTTTTACTAACAAATTTACATATAGCATAAAGCTGATATTTCGGCATTAAATGTCTTATTTAAAGATTGTAAAAGAAACTTTCCAACTTGGAATAAAGCATTTAGTACATAAATGTGGGTTTAAAGCTATATAACAATTAGACGGTGAGATAAATCTTAGTAGATATCGCCCTTGTTGGCAATTTGTTGCGATCGAGGATAATTGCCCATCAAGTTTTGAATTTTTGAAACCACATGTGATCACTAGCACAGCTGGGTGGTGGTAGTGGTGGTGTAGCCCCCCCCCCCCCGGGCGACACTTTTGGGTCTGCTGTAGGCAATATGTCTTTTGCGGGATCCGGGATGGGGCGGAAAACAGAAGGGCCGCCCCGGGCGGCACACACTCTAGCTACGCTAGTGCTCGTGATTAATACGGAGTCTAAAAGTCCGACCTCAGACAGCAGAGTTTGTCCTGGTACATTTTATCCAGTTTTGGATCTCCTTATTAATATCTGCGTTCTATAACAGGTGACTGCTCAGCTATATGAAGTACTTTACAGTTTACACCATTCACCTGTGTACTCGAATGTGTTTATGAAAATACATACGTACACCTCGCCTTCATCAGCAGGCGATACAGTGACTAGTGTGAGAGTGTTACGTGCCGGCACTTTTACAATTTTTCAAACCATTGGAAATCAGCAGATTGCCACAAACAGAATGCCTTTAATCATAAATCTACTCTAAGAGGGTTACATCGAGATCAAATTGACACAGCATAATTTAGGGGATCGACTCGTTTCCTTAGAGTCACCCTAGAACATGCTTTCATCACAGACACGCATATATTTGCTTTACGTGGTTTAAAGAAATCAACAATTTATGAACCTGCTTGCGTAAATCAATCCCTCATGAAAATTTTAGTCATATGGGACAAGCCTGTGTTAATGCCATTACAAGTTTCAAGCATTTTACACGAACGTTTAAGTCACGTATTTTCTGAAGTTTAGAGTATCTGTTTATAATTCGTGTAGAAATGAATCAAGTTATGACAATGAACACAGACATCAACACTCCCAGACACAAAAACGTGACCGCGTGTGTATCGTTGGCGATTTTCTTTCTTCGTCTTCCATTCCTTGGACTTTTCCTTTTTCTATGTTTCTGACGAAGAGCTCCGCTCGAAACGTTAAATCATCCTTCTTTCTTTCCTTTCCCGAGCGTCCAATAACACTGTACTTGTTCCACGTCCTCGCGTTGTTGTGTTTTCTCTTTGTGTTTTAATGTTTGGATTAACTATACACACGCATACACACACACACACACACACACAAATACACACACACACACAATACACACACACACAAATACACACACACAAACACACACACACAAACACAACACACACACACACACCACACAAATACACACACACACACAAATACACACACAAACAAACACACAAACACACACACACACACACACAGACACACACACACACACACACACACCACACACACACACACACACACACATGCGGACGTGCACACGTATATTTTCCGAAATAAAAATATTAAAGTGCTCAATGTTTGTTGTTTATATCCGTTTGGACTTACCTGAACCGAGTTAAGCAGCCGAAACGCATTCAAGTCTCGCCCGTTCCCTCCGTCTTTTTAGTCCACTCTTTGGAAGGAATTTGGTTTACTGTTTATTGGAGGTGGAAGGACCCGCAAGATGTTTTATTGTTGGCCTTGATCTGCCTCTGTGTTAGGAAAGTGAAAAGTTTCAATAAGACGAAACATTCTCACACACGTTCATTTCTGTATGTACACACACACACACACAAATACACACACAAACACACACACACATACATACACATACGTACACACACGCACACACAAACATGCAAATACAGACTCACACATGCAAACACAACACACACACAAGCAAACACACCACACACACACACATGCAAATACAGACTCACACATGCAAACACACCACACACACACACATGCAAATACAGACTCACACATGCAAACACAACACACACACACACACAAGCAAACACACCACAGAGAGAGAGAGAGAGAGAGGGGGGGCACTGATGATGATTTTGCAATTCTTTTCCTGACTTATGTCACAGACGCTCTTTACAAAAGACGTGGTTTCATTTCGTACGATTTTCTCATAAATACGAGACATTTTGCTTTTGTACGAAACACTGGTACGTCAATAGAAAATTTCAATAGAAACATAGCTTTGCCGTCTGTGAACGTTCAGGCGGTCTGTTTTCTGTTGCGTAAAAATGCGAGGGTAAATTTCTATTGTGTCTGTGTTTGTAACACACACACACACACACACACACACACATGTAAGGCGGCGCAGTTGGACCGAATGGTTAAGAAGTTCGTTTCGTAACCAAGAGATCAGAGTTCGATTCCAATGCGTTGAATCTTGGGCAAATGTCATTTTCTATAGTTTCGGGTAGACCCATACTTTGCGAATAAAACTAGGTAGGCGGAGACTGTACTTAAGCCCGTTGGGTGGATTATACCTGCGATTCAAACGGCACTGTGTCTCGTTGACTCTGATTGATAATTACATGAAAGATACACATGTCTATGGAATACTCAGCCACTTAAACGCTTATTCAGGGGCAGATAATTCAGTTGCTCGAACAACGGAGATCCATTAAGTTGTAAACTTCACGACTTAAACTTAGAATTTTCTTCTGGTCGAGTAGCTCATCCCGC
This sequence comes from Octopus sinensis, assembly GCF_006345805.1. Taxonomy (NCBI): domain Eukaryota; kingdom Metazoa; phylum Mollusca; class Cephalopoda; order Octopoda; family Octopodidae; genus Octopus; species Octopus sinensis. The sequence goes on along the minus strand of NC_043016.1, from coordinate 13,347,159 downwards.
TCAAAAGGTTCCTGAATAAGAATTGTTTAAGGATGTTGAACGAGCCATCCATGTTTCCAAAGGTGAATTATCCAAATTCCAAAGAATTCCACTCAACACACGACTATGATGCTCCCCCACTACTTCTGCTTGTGGTCTGAGATGCACATATCGTTAGCCACTAAGGGACATGGCCAACTGGTCAGTTGTTTAACCTGGTTAAGGTCAAACAACTGACAAGCAAATCTGTGGTATTGAGCAGAATATTTGCTGTAGCCCATCTTTTATACAAAGACAAAACAATGTACATGATAACACTTCCAATCAGTTAAGATCAAAAGCCATGCGAGCCACTCATTATTATTATTATTATTATTATTTTATTATTATTATTATTAATTAATTAATTAATAATTAATTAATTAATTAATTAATTAATAATTAATTAATTAATTAATTAATTATTGATTGATTAATTAATTATTTAAACACATCTTGTAGTTAATGCTAATAAAATCTTTTATCACTGAACAATTATATTATTCAAATATATTTAACGAATCAAACTAATGCTGCTATAAGATACATGTGTGTGTGTGTGTGTGTGTGTGTGTGTATACACATCTATATACATACATACATGTACATAAATGTATGTATGTTTATCAGTTTGCAAATGGTGGAGATACTTCAGAACGCACACACACACATACACACACACACACACACACACACACACACACACACACACACACACACACACACACACACACACACACACACACACACACACACACACACACACACACACACACACACACACATTCCAACTCTAGGTCGCAGGTTTTCAGAGATAGTAGACAGAGGCCTGAATTAACCTACCGGTACTTTATCTAATCAATCGTGCCAAGGATAAAAGTCAAAATTGAACACAGAAGCGAAAATAGAGCAGAATTTAGATCAGAATATAGACAGAATATAGAGGAACAAAGACATATTCTGTTAGCCGTCCTGCAAGGTCATCTCTTTTCTGCCCTCAGCCAGTTCATTATCCATTTTGTATAATACGCGGGGACCGCAATATATATATATATATATATATATTATATATATAATATATATATATATATATATTATATATATATATATATATATATATATATATATATATATATATTATATATACATACATACATATATATATATACAAGAAAAAAGCAACAAAAATGGATCAGTATTTCGGTACAATTGTTTCATACGAAGACCAGCTTTATTAAGGCAGCAAATATTGCAGCAAATACAAGTGACCCGTACTCATCAGCCGAAAACACATCTGAGTTCTCCAAACATCTAAGGGGGTGAGGCTACACTCCTGAAACATCAGGAGAGTCAACGGCCATCCAATAATGAGGCTACACTCCTGAAACATCAGGAGAGTCAACGGCCATCCAATAAATGTCTTAAAGCCTTATCAAGCGCGGGGACATAGAAATAACCGGATTGAATACCCGATTGCGCAGTTAAACCATTGGGAGTGAAGGACTCCTAGCCTTTGTCAGGGCATCCTTCTAGGTGAAGGCAACTCAGGTAACTGGGATAACTCCGACATAAAACCTGCGGCTCAGTGGTTACCGATGATGTTGAAACTAACAGGTTTTTTAAATTACATTTTTAAGACCTGTTATATGACTGTGCAACATTAGAGAACTTTGGAAGTCCGTTTATTATCTAAATCTGATTTTTATAGAACTATCCCTGATGTTTCAGGAGTGTAGCCTCACCCCCTTAGATGTTCTCTTATTCCTGGACTTTTGATTGTACGTTCACATCTGCTGAGCGGCTGACCCCTACAACAGTGCATGGCTTTTGTTCCTTGCCCATAGAACAATACGAGGATTGTTATGTTTATGGTTTTATTGGGGTATTCCATCAGTGTTCCTTGTTTCTAAAAGTGTGAACACCTGCTGGTTCTGGCATGCCTTTGATGTATATGCCAAGGCACTTCTTCCTGTGGATTGCATTGAAAATAATCTTTACAACTATGTCATGCCTCCGGGGCAGATGGTGTCTTGTAGACATTTTGGAGCAACTGCTGCTGATGTGGGTGAGATCTTCCACAGTGGTAGAGGAGAGCCGACATCTTTTGTCACAGAACTTTTCATTTTTCCGGACTTGATGGATGATAATGCTCCAATCTAGGACGGTCGACTGACCGAATCGTTAGACCATAGACCGGATGTCTTGTGGTATTTGTTCAGACTCTTTTGAGTTCCCATTTCAAATCGCACTGTGTCCTACGAAGGCAATAGACTTAATCGTACATCTCCCAGACCACCACCACCACCACCACCACCACCACCACCACCACCACCACCACCACCCCACCACCACCACCACCACCACCACCACCAAAACCACCACCACCACCACCACCACCAAAACCACCACCATCACCATCACCACAACCACCACCGCCACCACCATCACCACCGCCACCACCACCACCACCACCACTACCACCACCACCATCACCACCACCACCACCACCACCACCACCACCACCACCAAAACACCACCACCACCACCACCACCACACCACCACCACCACCACCACCACCACCACCATCACCACCACCGCCACCACTGACACCGCCACCGCCGCCATCTAACCACCATGCGTGCCTATAGTAGATTTCACTCCGATGCGAACATCCAGATGAGATCTTCAGTTTGAGGATAGCATTCCTCACTCTTACCAATCAAACGGCATGGGGTTTTTTTCTCCTTATTTTCCCCCAGACTAAACGACAAAACGACAAAATAATAATTCAATGCTCGAACAGAATTAATAGACGTTATTTTTTTATTTTTTTTTTTTTGTTGCTAAGAATCAATCTGAATTAATCGATAAATCAGTTATCATTTTCCTCCATGTTAGAAATACTGGAAGTATTGGTGACATCGTTTCTGTCGACGTTCCTTCCTTCGATTTTATTTAGAATTTGATCTTGTCATTTTCCAACCAATCTCTCTCTTTGTCCCTCTCTCGCTCTTTCTGTCTTTCTTTCTATCCTTTCCTCGCTTCCTCCCCCATTCTCGCCCCTTCTCTCTCTCTCATTGCTACTACTACTACTACTACTACTACTACACTACTACTACTACTACTACTATACTACTACTACTACTACTACTACTATACTACTACTACTACTACTACTACTACTACTACTACTACATATATTATTATTATTATTATTATTATTATTATTATTATTATTGAGTGAGAGAGCAGTGCATGCCATCAAAGGGTCACTGGGGTAAAATATACGAAGCCCAGTATACCCATCATGACTACCCGTCTGATAAGGGTACACCAGGCACATGCATCACAGCCATATGTGCGCGACATGGTGATCTCATATCAAGATAAACAGCGCATGACCTTGCAGTTGGGGACCAGCTAGAATTTTCTTCTGGTCGAGTAACCCATCCTGTTCAAAAGGTCCCTGAATAAGGGTTGTTTAAGGATGTTAAACGAAACACCCATGTTTCTAGAGGTGAATTATTCAAACCCCAAAGAAACCCTCTCAACACATGGCTATGATGCTCCCCCACTATTACTGCTCGTGATCAGAGATGCACGTATCGTCAGCCACTAAGGGACATGCTCAACTGGTTAAGGTCAAACAACTGACAAGCAAATCTGTGTTATTGAGCAGAATATTAGCTGTAGACCATCTTTTATAGCAAGACAAAACAATGTACATGATAATACTTCCAATCAGTTAAGATCAGAAGCCAATGGAGTCACTGCCTGGTATTGCATCAAGGCATGTATTATTATTATTATTATTATTATTATTATTATTATTATTATTATTATTATTTAATAGTCTTATTTTTGTCACGTGGTTTCCCTGTACTACCGAGCGCAGTTCTGTGTGCCTTGGTCATGTGTTGTGGTTTATTTTGCTGTTGTCATATTCACTGCATTGAAAGTGTTTTACGTAAGATGTGTGCGGTGCCTAGTACTGCTATTTTCTCTATGTTATATATATATATATATTCGTAAGTCCTAGTGTTTTGGTTGTGTATTTGTCGGTGTGTTTTTCTAATCATATCATACCTAGTGCACTTATTATTATAGGGATTATTTCTGTTTTTTAGTCTCCACATTTGGGCTATCTATCTATCTATCTATCTATCTATCTATCTATCTATCTATCTATCTATCTATCTATCTATCTATCTATCTATCTATCTATCTATCTATCTATCTATCTATCTATCTATCTATCTATGATCCTATGAACCGTAAAAATTAATACAGAGTTGCTTATTTGTAAAAAAAAAAGGAATATAACATGTGACTTCATTGACCGAGGTTACCGTGGTCTTTTCCGTAGGCTTTTCTTTCCACGGGTAAACCTCACCTGTCCTCCCCTTTACACTTTATATTGACATTTCTGTGATAACGATCCCTATTGATCGTCTTTTTTTCTTTTCCCTTTTTTTATCCCCCCGCCCTTTTTTTTGTCCTCTTTCTTTCCTTTTACGATCCCTTTTGATCGAAAACCAACCCCCCTTTTTTATCCCCAAAAGAAAAACTCTACCTTGTAATTTGTCCTATCTGTGTGCAGCCCTGTGTGGCTAATAAAGAAACATATCTATCTATCATCATCATCATCATTATTTAGATAACACTTTCTAGAGATTTACAACTTGGTTAGTTAAGAAAATGTCCATTTAGCTGTTAAACTCAAACATTAAAATTAATATAACGTCATAGAAAAACGCGTTCGCTAAGTCATAAGGGCTTTGTGTATGGCTCTTGGCGTTTTGACAGACGGTCTAAGAAGTGGAGAATGTCTTAATTAGGTCCTCATAGTCTTCTTCCTGCAGTTTCTCTCGTGGCCAATCCTTTCTATGTTTGATGAGAAGGTTCTGCTTCAAAATCTGCAAGCAAGGAAGGTGCTGCAGGGCTGCGGTATCTTGTCTGTTTTTTTTTTTCTTTGGCGTTTTGCTTCGAGGACCAGAATGTTTCCTTCTTCGAGCTGTTTGACTTCTTTGTTCATAAGGGCTAATGATATCGAAATACTGAAATCAAGCAAGTTACTCTAGTGACAGTTAAAAAAATAAATTAAAAAATAAAAGACATCCAGGTGCAGAAGTGGTTGTGTGGTAAGCATCTTGCTTACCAACCACATAGTTCCGGGTTCAGTTTCATCGTGTGGCATCTTGGGCAAGTGTCTTCTACTATATCCTCGGGCCGACCAAGGCCTCGCGAGTGGATTTGGGAGACGGAAACTGAAAGAAGCCCGTCTTATACACATGCTTGTGTGTGTTTGTTCTCCCACCATCGCTTGACAACCGGTGTTAGTATTTTTATGTTCCCGTAACTTCCCGTAAGATATCGATAAAATAGGCTTTCAAAGAATAAGTCCTGGGGTCGATTTGCTCGACTAAAGGCGGTGCTCCAGCATAGCCGCAGTCAAATTGACTGAAACAAGTAAAAGAGTAACCATTTGAATACGTTCCAGCTTTGCAAAGAAAAAGAGATCTTTATTTCTTTAAGACTACAAATTAAAGTTATTCTATTTATAACTGTTTTGTGTGTTTAAACAAAAATTTAAGGAGGAGCATATCGAGATCTTCATTCCTTTCCTTTCCCACGAACATTTTGTTATCAAGGTAAACAAAATACTTTCAACTGAATGTCGAAATCGTGTACTTGACACAGATTACAGGAAGTTTACTTCTGCTCGTTGACACACGCTCTTTCTAAAATACTTTTGTTTCGATTGAAATAGAAAAACGAAAAAGATTTCAGCTGTTTAATCGATTTAACAAACTGCCCATTGAATCAGTGTGAAAAGTAGCTGAGCCTCCCAGAGACATGTGTACCCTCGACATTACTATCTGGTAGAATTAACATGACAAAAAGAAAAAAAAAAGGTAACAAGGCTGGCTCTTTGAATTACAGATGCAGCTTCTAGGGAGTTTCTGTCTTCCCAGTTTTACAAATAAGGCTTGCATCGACTTTTAATGCCATGTTAAGTGCACTTGCCCAAGATGTCACGCAGAGGGAACCAACCTGGAATCTCATGGCGTACTTTTTAGGGAATTCAGTCGTGTCTGCATCCACCGTTGCATATCTAATTTAAATATGAATAACAGTATCCATTTAACCCGTTAAAGCATCTTAATCTTAATTTCCGTTTCATGCTGTACTGCACAACGGGCAGTCGTTGAACTCTTCCAGCAACAGATCTGTTTCTTGTTTTTCTTTTTCTATGAGAAGTGGTTATTAACACCTTCCGTCTAACCCTTCTCCAATTTCTGGAGGAACGGATGCTGCGAGTGGTTCCCTGCAATCTTTCTCAGAGTACAACGTAACCGATTCGAAAGAGAGATAGACAAACAGACAGACAAACACACAGACAGACAGATTGATAGATAGATAGACAGACAGGCAGTCAGTCAGTTAGACAGTAAAACAGACTGATAGGTTGACAGATAGGGGGGGGGAGAAAGAAAAACGAAAGAAGATAGATAGATAGAAAGGGGAGAGAGAGAGAGAGAGAGAGAGAGAGAGAGAGAGAGCGAGAGAGAGAGTGAATAATTGCCTTTGGTATTTGATGTACTTTATCAGCTTCGTAAGAATAAAAAGTAAAATTGAGAGCACAAAGAGCCGAAACAAATACGACAAAGGATTCTATCCGACGCACTAACCATTCTCCAAGTTGGCCGTTTGTTCCCGTTTATTGCCTCTCTGACTTCAGCCTCTGTGAGATTAGTCTTTGCCTCTAGATGCACGTCATGCCCACCAGAAGATTATATTATGACTGGATTTAAGAGATCAACAGAGTATTCTCTCTACTTCCTCAGAATGCTCTTCTCTGTAGAGAGAAGAGCCCCAGCTGGGTTCTTAATCACAGTTGTAGATGAGGGCTTCTTCTTACAAAGTTGGGAAAGGGTTTTTGCCAGAATCCTTTATTGGCCAGTCTTAAGTCAGAGTCCACTTTAAATCCAGAGTCCTACCATGACTTAGCTTTGGATGTTTTTACTGTCTCTGCTGCAACTTTTCATGCCTCGTTATACTACATATGCAAAAGTGGAGACTTGTTTTAAGCCGTGCTTTGGACTGAAAGCTGGAATTGCAGGTGCTGGTACAGTCAAGCCCCAGCTCCAGCATTCAGTCCTCAGAAGAGGAGAGATTATGTGTAAATGCCAAACTTGCTGTCTTTGGTTTTTGTGTCTCTGCTCACCTATGATCTTCAGTTTTGGGGTAATCACTGAAAGAGTTCAGTTGCAAATACAGGCATCAAAACGGGGTTCATCCATAGGATCTCTGGAGTAATATTACTTGTCAGGGTGCTTAGCTCAGAGATCAAGGAGCCTTTCCAGGGTGAGCTGCTACTTTTCTGCATTAAGAGGTCACAGCTCAGGTATTATGGACATATGATTAGAATGAAGAATCGTAGACGGATTCTTCTAGCCGAGCCAACTAGTAGGAGACGTAGAGGCATATCAAGAACGATATGGTTAGATCATATCCTTAGTCTCAGTCGGTTGCACTTGGGAATTCAGTCGGAATGTCTAATGGCAGCTAGAAGGGCTTCTTGAGGACTCTCCTCCTATCTTGCAACGACCCTCCCAGAAATTATGGGTGGCGAAAATGGACGAATGAATTTCCCTTTATTTACGCAGTAGGTAGTCAACCCGTATTTAACTGATATGTTGGCAGTGCCAGTACTGAAAGAAGGCATATCCTTTCTTAGCAGAATGTTTCGGACCTTTAAATAAGCCCTTTACCTATTTCTCAGTTTCACATCAAATCTTTATCAAATCCTTCCTTTTCGAATTTTTTAAAAATCTTCTCCTATGTCCACATTTATTCTGCAGACATCAACCTGGAAACGTTTAATCACACCGATTATCATAAGTTGGCAGAATCATTAACATGCCGGACGAAATGCTTAGCGACGTTTCGTCTGTCTTTACATACTGACTTACCTCCTCCTCCGAACATGCTAGTCTTTTCCCAAAATTTGAAGCCGACATTATTTGTATGTGCCGGGTCAATAAGTTTCATGGGTGCAGCTCCTAAATTTTTAATTAGCACTTAAGACGTTCCGAATTTCCAAAGTAATTTCCAAAGAGTGTGTAGATATTTCTAAATTGGTAACAGCATCTTTCAATGAAACTCTTTGACTAATTTGCACCACTTATTCATTGGTATTGGTACTTGTCGTTGGTGTTTGCCTCCAAGTTAATCTGGATCCACGGCGTTCTAATCGTGTCCATCTTGTTCCTTCAGAGTACGAAGGACTACATTCTCCGATGTGTTCTGTCACTACTTAAGAAGGTAGAATATCATTTGAGAGAATTTCACTGCTATTTCTAGTAGGACGAATGATTACTACCTTGTTGACACAGTACGGGACAAGTATTTTAGTTTTAGTGTTACATTCAATACAAATGAATAAATAGGTTTGTAGTCACACATTGCGAAGAGCTAGCGACAGGGTCACTTTTCAATCCCTTAAAAGATCACGAACCCATAGTCTTTCTTTTAGTAACAGCAGCATTGAACATAGAATTAATTGTACACCATTTGCTTGATTTGTTATTTGTAATCTCTGTAGAGGGGGATTCCCTAATCGAATGCTGCAGTCTACTGCAAAATAACTGAATAATTCGAATTCTTATACCATGCTAGTATGGTTATTTTAGTTTGAATTTCGATTAAAGCTCTAACACAAGAGCTAGTTTGCATATAGGACACAGTGTACTATTTGTTGACCTTATATTTCTGACCGTTTCCGTTTACTGATTATCTTTTTATAGACTGAACAAAAAAAGATAAAAAAAAACCTGTCTGACCTCGCCCGATTAAATATCAAAAGTCGTATCGGTTAATTTTAATACATAAATTTCCAATATTCTAACAATATTTTAGTTACATTTATCACAAGCAAGAACGACAAAGTTTATTTCGACAAGTTTCACTGTGTATTTCGGTTATTTAAGTTGGATTTCTTTAGAGAATATTTCTTCGCTGTGTTCGTCAAGGGATGTAGACTTTAACTCTTCACATTAGTTTACAACAAAGATATTCCTTTTCAACTGCTGCTGCAGCATTCGTGATGTGAGGGTAGCGAACGAAGTAGGATGTACAAGAAGATGCTCTATTATATTGCATTCACGTGGATGTTGTCGTCATCAAAACTATCGATTATCCGACAAAAATGACCCACCACCACTCATGTCAAACATACTTAAAAGATTGCGTCATCTTCTAAGCATGCCGGCTCTAACAACTCTACTGCTCCACAACTGATGTGGCTGCTGATGTGGCTGATGCTGCTGATGCTGCTGATGCTGGTGGTGGTGGTGGTATTGCAGTAGCAGCCACATCAGAAGCAGAGTTGAATCAGCTTTGGCTGCTGCTGTTGCTACTCTTTGTACTACAGTAGCAGAACAGCGCCAGAACAGCAGCAGCAGCAGCGGAAGGAGAAGCTTTATCTTTTTTGCATTACTTCTTTCCTACAACTATTTCAGTTTTCTAGTTTTCTCGTTTTCATTTATTCAAAAAGTTATTGTAGTATTTTCTTGTTTAAAGTAACAAGAAATCTTCTGGCCGTTACAGTTGAAAGATAATTTGGATTTCGAGTAGACTTTTGTGAAATATAAAAAGAACTAAAGTATTAACTGTTTATACTTTCTTCAAACATATCCATCATCTGAAGTGTATGATGTTACTAATTTTTAAATAAAGTCTTGAATATGAAGACTGTCTTTTCTGAGACTGAATTTCTGTCACATTCTGAAATATGAAATATGACCAATCTTTTTGCATTAAGAACTTCACTAAAAGTTCTTAATGCAAAAAAGATCACATCAGCACGTAATTTAGACGCTTATATAAGACATTTTCGGCAAGATTTGTAATCCATTATTTGTCAGCAATGACCGATATTGTTGTTTCCTAAAGCTTGGTTCTGTTATACTATTAGCTTTAGGCCCTAGCTTGTTTCAGCCGGTGCTTAATCACTTGAAAAGAAAAGAGTGTTTTAAATGTTTGTTATATATATATATACCATGTTTTAACGTGTATAAGGAACCCTCACTGATTTGGGGGGCTTAAAATTAGAAGAAAAAAAGGAAACAAACGGTTTTGTAAAGGATTATATTAATATCCATGTATAAGAAACTCCCATATTTTTTAAACCTAATTTTTGACAAAAAAGGGTTCTTTATACAAGTTAAAATACGGTAATTATCTTTTTATCTTTTTTGTTCCACTCATTGGATTACAGATTTGCTGGGGCAGCATCTTCAAGCTTTTTAGTCGAACAAATTAAGTCTAGTACTAATTAAAAAAAAAAGATCGGACACCTATTTTATCGGTTTCTTTTGCCAAACCGCTGAGTTGCGGTGACGTAAACAAGCCAATACTACTAGTTAACTGGTGACGGAAGACAGATACAAAGATATACATACATACATACATACATACATACATACATACATACATACATACATACATACATACATACATACATACATACATACACTACATACATACATACATACATACACACACACACGCACATATATACATACATACACACACACATAGATAGATAGATAGATAGATAGATAGATAGATAGATAGATAGATAGATAGATAGATAGATAGATAGATGCATACATATATACACACACACTCACATACATACATACATACATACGTACATACATACACACATACATACATACATACATACATACATACATATATACATACATACACACGCACATAGATACATACATACATGCATGCATACATACATACACACGCACATAGATAGATACATACATACATACACACACGCACATAGATAGATAGATAGATAGATAGATAGATAGCTAGCTAGCTAGCTAGATAGATAGATAGATAGATAGATAGATAGATAGATAGATAGATAGATAGATAGATAGATAGATAGATAGATAGATAGATAGATAGATAGATAGATGCATACATATATACATACATACATACATACATACATATATGCATACATACATACATATACGATGGACTTTTTCCAGTTTCTCTCTACCATATCCTTTCGCAAGGCGTTGGCTTTCTCGGGGTTACTATGGAAGGCGATTGCCCAAGGTGTAACACCATGGGACTGAACCCGAAACAAGGGGTTGGGAAGCTAACATCTTACCACACAGCCATGTCTGCGCCTAAAATCTATGCTAAAGTTTGGAATATCCCTTCCTATTAGCTTCTAAGTTAATCGCATAGCTTTTATTTATAAAGTTTATCAACTTCTGAAAACATCTATGAATCCAAAAGCGTCTCAAGCGGTCAGTAAGTCCTCCCTACCCGTAACAACACACATTGCAAATGTGTGTTAATTGATTACATTTTGCTTACAGCTGTTATCTTTTTTAGAAATTATGCGATGTAACTGTTTTCTGAATAAAAAAAATAAATAAATTCTGATCCTTGTTACCTATTCTATATCAGAAACCTGGCTATCTTAATGAGCATGTGACTAGACAAACGCTCATTAAAGTCGTGTTTGTCGAAATTCGGCGTTGAATTGAGTGTCTAGACGTAAAGCTCCGTATTGCTTGGAAATGCGGAAATTTTGAGTATAAATTTCGAAACCGCAAACCCTTGTTTCGCCCTTTCATATTTCGAAGAATATTTTTCGACTCCATCGCTAACATTCAATTCGTTTCCACGAGTTAATATACGTGTTTTTCTATATATAGAAGCATGACAGACGTAAGATAGTAAGATGAAGTCCGTAAGTTCCTAAATATAGCAACATATCTGTAAACATAACCATGAAATGATAATAAACACGTGGTTATTATTGATTTCCTCTTCCCACTCTCTTCTCACTTGTAATTCGACAGCTGTTTTGATGACGTATCAACTTACTGACCAATCGAATTTCTCTACACTGCAGCATTGCAACTCAAAATCGATCATGCAGTTATTGACGTCAGCATCGAAAGTTTGGATATTTATGGTTCTTTTCCATTTCATTCGACCAATCGAGATTCCAGGACAGAAAGTTTTACTTCATTTCTATAGAGTATAACCTTCTTCAATAACTCATGTACTTATGATAACAAAATTATCGAGGATATGCAATAAATGCTTTATTAATATTGTTCTATATTGTCTTCAATTTTATAAACTACAGAGTATTTAAAGTTGACCCGAATACTTCCGAAATTGTCTACTATTTCAACAAATAATAATAATAAAATCGGTAAATGAATTCATTTGCTTAATTTTAGCCGGATACTTATCAGTGATAGGCCTGTCCTTATATCTCTGTTTTGGAGCATTAAAAAACAAAAAAAATGTTTTACAAATGTTCACTAAACTTAAAAAGCTATATCAGATAAGCAAACGACCTTCTTTAAATGCATTAGAAACACAATACAACGAAAATTTAAAATATCTAGGTCAGATGAAAGAAGGTCATAGAAAAATGGCACATGATATGAAATTAACGAAACTCGACTAAATCTAAAATCTCAGCATGATATATTCTCGAGTTTTTTCACGGTCTGCTGGAGTGACTCTCTTCCTGGTGTATTTACGCGTCATCCATTTAAAGAGAAGCGATTATTGAAATTAGCCATTACTCATTTTGTCCCACTTTAGAATCATCTTTTGAAACTTGAAAATGATCAAATTAGACATTAATGTAGGAAAAAAATTGACTTGGACTCCAACAAAGAAAAGAATACTGATTGTTAAACAGCAAAACTTATACAGATATTTTATTAGCAACCTCGACTACAACCGGGTCAAAGTTGAGGGAAAATTTCTTGAAAGAAAGTCCTTGTCACCTGACAAGAGAGTTTCAAACTCTCTCAACTTCAACAGCAATTATGCCGAACAATTTTTACTTCTAAAGATGATGCAACAATACGAAATAATGCTGTATTATTTGCAATGTAATGATTTCGAATAAGGAAGGAAATAACACGAAATCAGAGATTACTCATTTTACCCCGATTACTAATTCTGCACCCCGCACCCATGCAATATAATATTGGTTTCAAATTGTGACGTAAGGGCTGCAAGTTTGGAGGATGGGGTAAGTCGATTACATCAATCCCAGTGCTCAACTTGATACTCATTTTAAGTACCCCACAAGGATGAAAGGCTAATTCGACGTTGGTGACATTTGAACTCAGAACATTAAAAATGGACGACATTTTGTTTGCCACCTTATACTCTTTTACTCTTTTACTCTTTTACTTGTTTCAGTCATTTGACTGCGGCCATGCTGGAGCACCGCCTTTTTAATCGAGCAACTCGACCCCGGGACTTATTCTTTTGTAAGCCCAGTACTTATTCTATCAGTCTCTTTTGCCGAACCGCTAAGTAACGAGGACATAAATACACCAGCATCGGTTGTCAAGCAATGCTAGGGGGACAAACACAGACACACAAACACACACACGCATATATATATATATATATATATATATATATATATATATATATATATATATATATTATATATATATATATATATATATATATACATATATACGACGGGCTTCTTTCAGTTTCCGTCTACCAAATCCACTCACAAGGCTTTGGTCGGCCCGAAGCTATAGTAGAAGACACTTGTCCAAGGTGCCACGCAGTGGGACTGAACCAGGAACCATGTGGTTGGTAAACAAGCTACTTACCACACAGCCACTCCTGCGCAGCCACAGTAATTAATAGTAATTATTATGTTTCTCATAAATAAAATCAATGAAAAAAATCAGGTTGTTCGTATTGTTAATCCCCCTCTTTAAATCAAAACGGAATTTTTAAACGGATAAAAAACATTTTAACGTGTATAGTTTATACGTACAGTTTACACTTTAAGAATATACCTTAAGGCATCGTAGTTGCTTGTGAAACATTGCTCTGAGTTCATGTAATGTTTTTAGGTTTTGGTTCAGAAAGAAATCAGAATTGATAGCAGAAGATCCAACCCGTTCAAATTCGCCACATAAACACAAACTCTAAGACTATTCCTTCAGAGTGGACCTTTTAAATTTTTCACACCGTCGGCTTGAAGGTAAAAGTATTAAATTTTAAATTAAAAAAAAGTGAATTCCTTGTTTTCATTTCGATTGCGCCACCCTCATGCTAACTGATCCCAAGTCCTTCAGTTGTGTAATTAGATCCATAAGAATAATTCGATTTCGACTTTCTTGTAGAAAGAGCATTTAGCAAACCAATAGGTACTGGCTGTTGTACTCTAATCTGTTCTAGCTGATCTCTCTCGCTCTCTCTCTCTCTCGATTTATATATACATTGGTCGTAAGAAAATGAAATGACAAAAGAATAAATGATTATCTTGCGAACTATTTTTGCTAACAACGAAAGAAACAAATGGAAAACAGGACAAGTAACATAAAGAACGACCCTTCATCAGTTGTCGGTTGTTTTATCTACTTCACATTTCGATATATATATATAACGTTTTAGAAGACTGGAGTATAAAAAAGCCACATAGGTTTTCTTAATACTGTTGTAGTTACAAGAATGTTTGCCTTGTTATCTTGTTGATTTCTTTGTTGGTTGTTGCTCGTTGCAAGGACTTCTTGGCCGCTGTTTTCAACTTCTTTCTTGATGACTTGCTTGTTTTTTGTTCGTTTCAGTTCAAAGTTACGTTGCAGTGTATATAACCTTCATTGGCGCCGCCAGGACTTCGACCGGCATGGAGTATTTTCACCGTTAATCGTCTAGTTAGGGAAAAATCACTAAATTAAAATATATGTTAGATAATTATGTTTACATTGATCATGGGGGTGGGGGCGAGTTCGTCTGAGTTTGTCGATCTCAACCCTTAACTTTGGGAATGAGCTTTGTAGGCACCCTCAGACGTTATTCTTTAACTACAAATCAGCCTTCAAGGTCTATAATCAAAGGCACTCCTGCCATGACCATCCTGTCTTTTATTTTAAAGTGAATAATGATCTTGAATTGTATTCTCCAATGCAACCTTTCTTTTCGAGACAGTACGGAGATTTGAAGAAATGTACTCGTTACGAACAACAGTTAATGGTTGCTATTGGAAGCTGGTCGTTCGAGGTTTCTTTTGCTGGATAAAGATCATTTGAAAGTAATTACGAGGTTTGCTTTGTTTGGATGTCTGTCAGTTAATATCAATAAATCAAACTTTGGGAGTCTTTAGCAATCGCTCGTCTTGCTAGAAATAGCTACCAGATCCCCTTAAAATTACACCCAGCCATATTAAAAATTTTTTTAAAAACCCCATAGTTCTGGGTACACTAAAAAAGGAAAAAAGGACCAGATGATAGTCACGGTTGAATGCCTTTGATCGCAGATCGATTCGACTAGGGCTGATATGGACCTAAATAGGAAGGAGGAAAATTCCAATGGGGTAAAGTTATGGGGAGTACTTCTTTAGCGTGCAATCTACTCTGTATCCAAAGTTTTCGCTGTGACCTGATCTGGATGAAGAATAGGGTTAAGATTTAGAGTAAAAGGTAGAGCTAGGGTTGGGGTTATGGTTTACGTTTAGGATTAGGGTTTAGAATTAGTGTTAGGTTTGTAGTTAGGGTAAGACTGAACGCTAAAGTGTAAATGGCCGGGTAGACCGCAAGCTTAAGTGGCACCAAAAAAATGCTGATCCTTTCTGTTATTCTTAACGTTTCATGTAAACTGTAGCGCACAGGAAATTTTCCAAATCTTTAAATGCACTGAATATAATCATTCGTAAATTAATCTCAAGGCAAAAGGATATGGGGAGAGGTGTGATAGAAGATTTTCTTTTTATTTTACCCAAATTAAATAAGCAAATGATAATAAAAAAAAAATCGATGTCGGTCAAACGTTTCTTCTCCTACGTTGCTGGAATCGTATGTCCTCTCGTTAAACTAAAGTATTTGCATATTGATTTTTCTAAATTTTCTTTTATTGAACGTGATAGACTGTCTTCTGTTCAGTTGCAGTAATGTCTGAGAGATCACACGGGTAGGATATAGCTGAATTAACTTGAATACAATCTAGAAGGTAAGAGTATCTATGCTATCACAAGTAATTCACTTCAGTTTATTCTAAAGTGTTTCTTTTGCTATCGTCATTAAAAAAAAATTAGTAAAAACAGCAAAAGGATATTTTGCGCTGATGCTCTTTATCAATACCACACAATATGGTGGCAAGCTGATAGAATCGTTGGCATGTCGGGAAAAAATACTTAAGAGCATTTCTTTGCCTTCAGTTAATTTTCTGCGAGGTCGACTTTTGTCTTTCATTCTTTTGGGTCGATATGAAAAAACGGTACTTCTTGGTTATCTTACTCCCGCTAAAAAATCTTATCTCCCCCGTTTTACGAGAAATATCGGTACTTTTGGTCATCTCTCTTAACTAAAAAAAATTGTTTTACCCTCAATAAAACAAGCAAAAAAAGGAAAAATAATAAACAGGAAAACAGAAAAAGATTAAACATTTTATTGAATCTAATAACATTTTTATAACAAATCATACCATTCCTATTGAGGAGGCCAAAAGTCAACAATGTGTTGAAGTATTGAATTGAAAGGTTCTAACTCTTGCGCTACATAAACTCAGTTTTTTAGAGGGGTGATAACCCAATTTTTTAATGGGGGTGAGATAACCAAAAAGTACCGAAAAAAACTACAAGTTGAACAGTGGGGTCTATATAATCGGCTTGCTCCCTCAGCCAAAATTTTTAAGCCTTGTGCCTATAGAAGAAAAGGAGTAACCCTACACAATTGCGATATATTCTGTTTTCAACTTGTATTGTCATATCGAAATTTGCTAAAGCCCAAAACACAAAATGCTCTGGCGACGCTTAACAAATATCTGTCCTAATTTTTAATCGACATATTACTGCAAATTCCTACTATATAGATTCCGATGATAAAAAGCAGGACGGAAATATCTGCGTAGGTAGGCTGTATAAACTTCAGGGTACGTCATTGACGATGTCGCGAATAGCGACGAAAGAACTTTGATAAACAAACAACCGATTGATTGTTTAACCAACACATTAAACAAACGATCGATTAGTTAGGCGGTTAGATATATCTAACCAATAGACTAACAATAAAGAAATGATAATGTTTAACCCTCGGTGTATTTGTTTATTATCACTGATGTAATGACCTTCCAAAGACACAAGACAGACTGTATAAAGTTTTACAGTTACCAGATATAACCATGAAAAATGTAGGATCTATTTATCTAAATCTATGTATAAAACCATCTTACCTGATTTGCACCGAAGCATCAAAATTAGAAGAGAACTAAATTTAATTATTACGTTTATGTATTTTGTTGTGCAAGATTCCTGATATGAAGTCGTGTGTTGAAACAAATATTGTTATATTTGAGGATGGTCACATTTTTTTTGTCAATTAACCACACGCACTATATAATTGGTCTTCACTTTTATTTTATTATTACTAATCTAATTTTAGTGTTCTTTGTCTGAAATCTTTCGTCACACGTCCTGTGACCTCTTCAGCTACTCTCCATCCCACGCGTCTCCTCTTGTTCTGTTTAGTCCATTCTCTAATGTACGAAAAGGAACGGGGGAGACACGTGGGATAAAGAGTCGCTGAAGAGGTCACAGGACGTGTGACGAAAGATTTCAGACAAAGAACACTAAAATTAGATTAGTAATAATAAATTAAGTGATGACC
Organism: Octopus sinensis; assembly: GCF_006345805.1. NCBI lineage: Eukaryota > Metazoa > Mollusca > Cephalopoda > Octopoda > Octopodidae > Octopus > Octopus sinensis. Next base: position 13,329,426 of record NC_043016.1, on the reverse strand, counting down.
AAGTATATAGTGCGCGTGGTTGATTGGCTAGAAATATGGCCATCGTCAAAGATAATGAATTTAATTAGTTGTTTAACTATTTCACATATATTACTTTATATATAAAATTGAATACCTACGACAATCAAAGGCTTAGTCTAAATGCTACATTTCTTTTAAATGTTATTGTCATCAGGCACAGGCGTGGCTGAGTGGTAAGAGGTTTGCTTCTCAACCACATGGTTCCGGGTTCAGTCCCACTGCGTGGCATTTTGGGCAAGTGTCTTCTACTATAGTCTCGGGCCAACCAAAGCCTTGTGAGTGGATTTGGTAGACGGAAACTGGAAGAATCCTGTCATATATGTGTGTGTGTGCGTGTGCGTGTATGTGCATTTGTGAGTGTGTGTATGTGTGCGCACGCCTGTGTGTGAGTGTGTGTGTGTTTTGGAATT
>NC_043016.1:13318995-13323995 GCF_006345805.1 Octopus sinensis | reverse complement strand
CACTTAACGCTCGTTTGAATTATTATTGTCTCTTAAAGTATTTCTCAAGTAGTAAAACTTCTTTCTGTCTTTTGAAGATGAGCAATACATTATAAGTTAATGTTCAGTGTTTCGTGTTAAACACTCAGTCTTATAAATAGAACTGTGACTACGCCAATACCAAGTATTTTAAAACCATTTGTAAAATTGAACAAGTTGAAGAGTGGAAATAACATACATCGGTCACTTAAAGTTTGCGTATGTAGGTATACCCCAACTTAGGCCGTTTCGAATTACTCTTTTACTTGTTTCAGTCATTTGACTGCGGCCATGCTGGAGCACCGCCTTTTAATCGAGCAGCTCAACCCCGGGACTTATTCTTTGTAAGCCCAGTACTTATTCTATCGGTCTCTTTTGCCGAACCGCTAAGTGACGGGGACGTAAACACACCAGCATCGGTTATCAAGCAATGCTAAGGGGACAAACACAGACACACAAACACACACACACATATATATATATATATACATATATACGACAGGCTTCTTTCAGTTTCCGTCTACCAAATCCACTCACAAGGCATTGGTCGGCCCGGGGCTATAGCAGAAGACACTTGCCCAAGATACCACGCAGTGGGACTGAACCCGGAACCATGTGGCTGGTTAGCAAGCTACTTACCACACAGCCACTCCTGCGCCTTTTTTTTTCGATTTCAAATGTTTCTTTCCTTTCATAAGTAACTAATGAAACGAAAAAATATAAAGCTCGACATCAATTGATTTATATCACACTAGCAGTATCGCCCGGCGTTGCTCGGGTTTGTAAGGGAAATAACTATATAAGCATTTTTAGAGAGTTATAGCAAAAAAATAGCAAAAAAATGCATTAAAAATGGAAAAAAAAAATTATGGTGAATTTTTTTAAAATCGTTGACTCATCGTAGACATTTATAGAGAGTTACTTCCCTTATATAATAGCGAAAAAATGCATTAAAATGGAAAAAATGATGGTAAATTATTTTTAAATCGTAGACTTATCGTAGACGCGCACTAATACCCAGAAGGGCTCGATGTGAATCACGACTATAAGATACCCGGTTTTGGTTAAACTGCACCGCAAAATGTGGGAGTAGTTAGGAATCTAAATCGTAGGAGACAGACAGTATACAACCTCTCTTTTATATATAAAGATTACGCTGGTCTCGGTGAACATATTTAAAAGCATAAGAAATTAACAAAGCTAACACTCAAGACCAATACTGAGGTGGAAGATCAAAGAAATGCATATACAAAAGTGTAGAAACCATTTGTCAAGAATAGAATATGTTTTATCAATGCTTCTCCATGTTACGTCATTTTCGAGTTAAAACGTACGTATCTTGGAACCGAGTAGCGACGTAGGTTGAGGTGCGCCTGTATGACTCTACGCTGCGGTGGAGGATAAGAAATCTGTCGTTTCTAGCAGGGCCCTTCTTTATTCCATATGGCACACACACACACACACACACACACACACACACACACGCACACACACACACGCACACCACACACACACACACACACACACACACACACACACACACACACAATCATTTAGGTGCTGCTGTGAGGTTAAGAAGCTTGCTTCTCAATCATGCTGCATTGGGTTCAGTCCCTCTACGCGGCACCATGGGCAACAGTCTTCTTCTGTAGCCCCGAGTTGCATAAAACATTGTGAGTGGATATAGTAGACGGAAGCTGAAACTTGCAGACTTGTCTCTCGCGAACGCGCGTGTATTAAAAGCATGGCCCTTTTACTCTTTTACTCTTTTACTTGTTTCAGTCATTTGACTGCGGCCATGCTGGAGCACCGCCTTTAGTCGAGCAAATCGCCCCCGGTACTTATTCTTTGTAAGCCCAGTACTTATTCTATCGGTCTCTTTTGCCGAACCGCTAAGTGACGGGGACATAAACACACCAGCATCGGTTGTCAAGCAATGCTAGGGGGACAAACACAGACACACAAACACATACACACACACACATACATACATATACATATATACGACAGGCTTCTTTCAGTTTCCGTCTACCAAATCCACTCACAAGGCATTGGTCGGCCCGGGGCTATAGCAGAAGACAGCTTGCCCAAGATGCCACGCAGTGGGACTGAACCCGAAACCATGTGGTTGGTTAGCAAGCTACTTACCACACAGGTCCTAAATTTAGGGAGAGCAAGCACATAAAAAAAGTGGGGCGCTGTGACACGCCAGACCATTTTAAACCCCTTTCTCTTATATTGCATGAAATATTTCATTAGTTATAATAAAGGTACTTGTATTCTACCAGGGGCTCTGGGGAGCCCACACTCTATGTTATCGCTACTAATATCAATGCTAAGGGACCCGGTAAACAGCTATGTCCGAGGGCCCTTAATACTGTCAGTCGGCCCCTGTATTCTACATTCATTAGTTTCACGTTTCAGTAACAGTATCATTGTTCTTTTATTCTTTTATTTGTTTCAGTCATTTGGCTACGGCCATGCTGAAGCACCGCCTTTAGTCGAACAAATCGACCCCAGGACTTATTCTTTGTAAGCCTAGTACTTATTCTATCGGGCTCTTTTGCTGAACCGCTAATGTTATGGGGATGTAAACATACCAGCATCGGCTGTCAAGCGATGGTGGGGGGACAAACACAGACACACACACACATACGACGGATTTCAGTTTCCGTCAACCAATTCCACTCACATGGCTTTGGTCGGCCCGAGGCTATAGTAGAAGACACTTGCCCAAGGTGTCACGCAGTGGGACTGAACCCGGAACCATGTTGTTGGTAAGCAAGCTACTTTATTTCATAAATTGGCCATACAGTCTTACAAAGATGTAGCTGCGGACTTGACAAAGATATAAATGATAATGGAATGAAAAAAACGAAAAGATGGTTGGTGGAGGAAGCAGACAACTTCCACCGATTGCTGCTTCCCGAAAACCTTGTTCTCTTTTTCTCAACAACACAAAATGAGGTATTGATCCTCTTACCAAAGTTCAAAGAATGGATGCAATCGTCCTTACAAGAGGAGGCGCTGAGCCTCTTACCAAAAAATAACAAATTCAAATTTCAAATCGAGGCCCTTTCCTCCCCGGTCAGGCAACTTCCCTCCCGCAGGCAATACTAAGTCGGGGTTCCTAGGAAAGGAGTCCATCACCCTGAACATATCATTTTCCATTATAACCTCCGCAGTTACCTGCGGAGGCCAATCCGAGTCTTCAGTACAGGACAGGACCCTTTCTCTCCGGTCCTCTAGCTTCTTCACAAAGCTCTATACAGCTCTTCCCTTATGAAAGAATATCACAAATTCATCCTTCATCGTAATGGGAGGGGGCCACAGTTTCCTCCGTCGGTGGCACAATTTCCCCCAAAGAGGTTTCAGGACATGCCGGCAGTGTACTACTAACCACCGGCAATGTCCCATTCTTTTTTTCTTCTCCCTTGTACTACAGGAGGGTGTAGTTCTTGCGCTTTATCCGGAGGATCTTCCCTCCTTCCCGCAGCCTTGGGGTTCTTCGGTGGGAAACCATTGTTGCCCACCTACTTCCTTTTTTCCCTCTTTTTCGAGGGGTCTCCACCTCCTCGACTGCCTCCATCTCTCCCTCAGAAGGAGGAGGGAACGCTTCTTTTACTAACTGCTGCATGACCCTACTTTGGTCCTGGGGACAGTCCTCCTTAATATGGCCCGGTTTCAGACACTGGTGACACTTGGGGGTGGGGGCGCCCCTCAAATATCACTGGGTACCTGCAACCAGCCATTTTCAAAAAATCTGGAAATACCAAATCTTTAGCGGCTGATTGTGTCCATAGGGTCAAAACCGCTTTTGACCCCACCCAATCAGCCGCCGGCAACAATTTCACATAGTGTCCTCTAAACATTCCGGTTCAATGCCCAGTGGCAACCCACAGACCCAAGCTCTTGTTAATTTCTTCCTACAATATGTCCTTCTAAGGGCTGGCTCGCAAATTTGTGAGCTACCTCAGGGGTGTCAAATAGCAACCACACCGTTGCATATTTAGCAGCCCTGGAAATTAACTTAATAGTTGGTAGACGCTCTGCCAACTCTCTTTGTATATCTGTCTTGGGAAAGACAGAGATGGTGTCGAGTGACTTAGAATAAGTCCTCAACATCACCGTTCTTTCCTCTAAGTTTTTTAGCCATTACTTGGGTAGGATGATTTCCCACTCCAATGCAGTGTTCAATTTCTTCACCATGCTTTGAAGAAAAAGTTCAGGAAACAGTTCAGAAAAGTAAAACACAAAAGTCCAAACAAAGCCAAAAAACAGTTCGAAGGAAGACAAAGAAGAGAAAAAAGAAAGAAGACAGTTCAAAACACGGCAACACACAATTCCGGCCGACCGGTACTCCTGGCCAAAAGGTACTCCATAGGTACTCCAAAAGTGAACAGGGGACACAACAAGTAAGCTACGCTTACCCCACGGCCACTCCAGCGTTTATGTATGAAACTTATAATGGCTGATAAAGGTAAATGGAGAGTTAGTAAAAAAATTGTTGAAAAGGCAACAATTTCGAAAAATGTACTCGGAGCGTGATGGCGGTTTCGTCCTCTGCTCCCCTATTAGCTACCCCCATTAATATGCATGGGTGTTGTTTTTTTTGCTATGTTTACCCGTCCACCACACCATGACACCTGGTGATAGTTTGTTTACTCCTTCGAAAATTAGCGATTCGGCAAAATGGAATGATAGAATAAGAAGAACCGGACTTTTAAAAAATAAATACTGTGGTGGATTTGTTCGACTACAAACCCTTCAAGGCGGTGCCCCAGCATGGCCGAAGTCCAGGGAGTGAACCAAGTAAAATATAAACTTATATTTGTGAACCTTAATAAGGTGATATAAGGTTTGGGTCCAAGTGCTTTCGAAGATTAGTCTTAAATAATCTTGTTATCTTTTACGTGTTTCAGTCGTTGCACTTCGGCCAAGCTGGAGCACCGCTTTGGAGAGTTTTTAGTGGAACAAATCGA
>NC_043016.1:13286495-13313995 GCF_006345805.1 Octopus sinensis | reverse complement strand
TGAAGCTGGTCCATAAACTTATTTCAAGAGAGAGTAAACAAGTTTGGAATTGTTAGTATTTGAAGCTTCCTGGATTTCATTGCATTCATCACTCCACCAATTTTCCTGCATCATCATCCTCAGCTTCCTCTGCACTGTTGCTTTCACTGCCTTGAAATGTGTAGCCACTGTCCTGTTCGCTGACATGTCAACATTTTGCAACATGTTAAATGCCTTTCGCTCCTCCTCTAAGATAAGACTAATTTCTTCATCATTATCGTCAAACCAATCTTGGTGCTTTTTTTAATAGTAAAGCCAAGAATTTTACTACAAACCTCGTATACACTTTCTTTGAATGACTTCTAACTTCCATTACATGACAAATTATTTATCTCACACACAAACTCATTGTGTACTGACGGTATCTTAAGTCTTTTGACATCGAACCGTTTAGGTAACTTGTCATTATTTGCTCTAACCTTAGGCTTGACAACAAAATTCCCCTTGGCACGCAAAATCCTATGGTCCGTCCAGCACTCTGCACCACGCATCACTTGTACAATAGCAAAGTCCCTAGCATCTCGTATCCTAGTGAGGATATAATCTGTAAGATGCCATTTCTTAGAACCAGGGTGCATCCATGTCGTTTTATACTTATTTTTTAGTTGAAACATTTGTAATAATAGTAAACCATCACGGTTGGAACTCCCAACCCCATACCTTCCTAAGACAACCCAGGTCTCCCAATCTTCACTAGCGCGAGCATTAAAATCACCTAAAATGGCAACTTTGTCATTAGGGGTATACTGCGTGTAATCTCTGTAAGTGACAGAAGGCAAGTTTATCATCCTCTTATACATTCATAATTGGAACATATGTACTTATGACTGTTGCATAGCAACCTTTTCTGAACGGAAGTCTTAAAGACATCAAACGATTTGAATGAACACATGATAGTTCCTCAAGTTTTTAAGCCAGAGTGGTTTTGATTGCAAATCCCACTCCTGATTCTCTCTTATAGGTCTCCTCTCTACTGCTCCAAAATAAATGATACTCAGCAGATTTCTCTCCGAAATTCCCCTTTCCATGAATTCTTGTTTCGGCTAACGCTACAATATCCACATCATATCGCTGTAACTCTTTTGCAACAAGCGCGGATCTCCTCTCCGGACGAGATTTCAGACAATCTAATAAAGTTCGAACATTCCAACATCCTATATTCATAGGCTTGCATCTTAACCTGAATTTACTTACAATTGCCAGATGACGACCGGATCCAGGCTGTGGTGCCGGGTCAGACCACAGAACAAAATGTTCCAGAGCCCTGTTTGTCATTTGCTTCATTATCAATAGCAACTTTCATTATTTAGCTGTGCCTTTTTAAGCTTCGGCCAGCCATGTACATACAAAATGTCCATTTCTTTTTCCTCTCCAGCAATACCTGTGCTTGACACTTTCTAAAGTAAAGAAAAGTTTTGCAGAGCAAACATTCCCACTCTCTAAACTACAAAGCATGATACAAAAAGAAGACCAAGTCGACATCATTGGGTGCATTTACAGTCGCAGGTTTTATATCCGAGTGTCCTTCTCCCAGTCTTTGCCCAACCAAAGGCTAACTACAAGACAGCAGTGAAGTATTTAAATTCAGAATTACTTTCTCCTCGATAGACTGTCTTCGCCACGGCTTGGGTGAACAAAGGAACTCTATGCACCCCTCATCTATTTATCATATGTCAGGTCACTCCTGTATTTTTGTATAATACACACACACACACACACATGTATATATGCATATGCTTATTGACATAAATACGTATATGTAGATAGATGTGTGTGTGTGTGTGTGTGTGTGTGTGTGTGTGTGTGTGTGTGTGAGAGAGAGAGAGAGAGAGAGAGGAGAGAGAGAGAGAGAGAGAGTAGGCAAGACATATAATAAAATAGACAAAAATCTACAGTGAATTTGCCGTCAGGAGGGGACCACGTTTCGGACACGGTACTTCTTCAAGGGAAAAGTTGAAAGGAGAGACATTTCTGAGACAGAAGAATTTTACCTCCTCTAAGATAAAAAACAAAACAAAACAAAACCGACTGCAGCTGTTAAGAATAGAAGAAAAGGTACTTAATGTCGAAGGAAGAATGCAAATAGTATAATTCGACCAACCGAAACTAAGCAAGCAAAAATTATTTTTCGTTAGTAAACTTCGATTGAACGATTTCATGAGAAACTTTGAGAAGTGAGATTACATCGTCTCGTTTATACGTTTCATTTGTCATTTGCTCTTTGCACGTATGCAATCTGTACCTCACAATAAACTTTTGCGAATAGTTTGTCCAGTATGTATGTAGACATTGTCATCAAATGTACCAGGTAACCAACAGCCATCGCAATCAAGATAATAATAATAATAATAATATAATAATAATATAATAATAATAATAATAATAATAATAATAATAATGATAATGATAATGATAATAATAATATAATAATATATAATAATAATAATAATAAAGTCTGATAATAATAATAATAATAAAGTCTGATAATAATAATAATAATAAAGTCTGATAATAATAATAATAAAGTCTGATTTTATAAGGTAATAAAAATAAGAATAAAGATTTATTGATTGTTTCAACGTGAAATAAGTTTGGCGGTTAGACATATAAAAAGCAATAACACAGTTTGTAATTTAGAAGACTGGCTGCCGCAATGAAACAGTTTTATAGCCATTATATACATCCAATTGAACAAACTTCAAAGGATATTTCGATTTGTGATCTTCAAAGGTTACTGAACTTAAAAGACTTAATAAAAAGATAATCCAAGAGTTTTGACTTACTTAGCATTCTTTATTATTTTTGTGATCTTGTACCGAAGGTAGAAATCATCATTGTAGCTTCGGTGGAGCACTGTTCAATTCAGTTCATTCAAAAGTGTACGAGTGGGTCGATTCCCGTTACCAGGTGGCTATCCGAAACAATAATTGGGTTCACTTTATGTCTTCAGAGGCCAAATCAAATGGCCGCCTATCGAAACCGTTTCGTATTATGCACTAAGTTCGCTAAAGATACCCCTCATACGTTTCTTCTGTGTATTTTGTGGTCCTGGAAACTATTACGATGAAATGGAGCACAAGGGAGCCGAGTCTACATACGCGGACATCACTGCGACTGTGTCGGATTCAGTGAAAATTGTGAAGCAAGCAACATTCTGGAAAAGTACTTGAAAGTAATAGGAACACGCAGAAACTGGGACAAGTCGGTGGCGGGCTTGTAACTCAGCCCATAGAGAACGAGACGCTGTCAAGGGTCTGGTTATATATATATATATATATATATATATATATATATATATATATATATATATATTTATTTTATAGAAGGAGCTTCTACAGGACTAGAACTGTTTCATTCAAAAGAAATCATCAGGAAGCTTCTACAGGACTAGAACTGTTTCATTCAAAAGAAATCATCAGGAGCTTCCTGATGATTTCTTTTGAATGAAACAGTTCTAGTCCTGTAGAAGCTCCTTCTATAAAATAAATTAATTTACTCTGCTATGTATTGAGTACCTTATTTACTGTGGTTAACCCCGACTCAACCCGGGACCTACATATATATATATATATATATATATATATATATATATATATTTGCGAAAACGGGGTCCCATTCGGAATAGATTTGAAGATGAGTGAAAACTGGTTTCAAGTAAGGTGACCATTTTAGAGGAACGTCGAGAGGAACTGGTTAACAGCTACTTCGCTTCGGCTGTGTACAATTCCCTGCAGTCCATTGTGACATGCCTCGACTAAAACATATACTCCACCACTTCTTGAGAAGGGACATGTTCCGCTGGTCAGGATGTCACCTGTTGCTAACACAACTTAATGGGTTCTCGGAATGCTGTGATAAATTTTTAGAGTTTTTGGCAACTAGAATGATGTTAAGAAGTCAATATTCTCTTCCAATTAGATAATGTGTTTGTTGGAAAGTAAATTCTTGTATTCTATAAATGGTTAGTGGATGATACAAGCCACTATGGCTTGTGAGCAATTCAGGGGTCAATAAAGACAGTTTGGGTAGTCATATCTGAATGACTTTCAAATAAGGGATCACAGACCATTTCCAGAAGTCGTTGACTTGTAACAGGATGGGATAGGTGATACTCTGTCTACTCAGTATGGCCGCAGGCCAATGATAGAAACAAATAAAACATGTTAAGGATAAAATATAAACCTATATTTGTGAACTTTGAAAAGGCGCGATAAGGTTTGGTACGAATGCTTTCAGAGATTGATTTGCTTCTCTGTAAATGATTAGAATAAAGAATAATACGACCGATGATGGCTTAGGAGCGATTTTTGGTATCAACAAGGACAATCTGAAAGACTTTCAGACCAGGGACAGTTTCCAAAAGTCCTTGACTTGTCAGTACAACAGGATGGAATGGATGGTGCTTTGCCTGCTCAGAATCAATTTTGACCAGAAATGGGTGGCACTTCTTCCAACACTCGTCATGGTAAAGGATCAAGTGATTTAAAAAGTTCTGTATATTTTGGCCCTGGAACTATTATTATGAAGGTTGGAGACGTTGAGTGACTCGAAATAGAGTATAAGAGAGCCGAGTCTACATACACCACATTCCTTTTGTCTGCTCCTGTGCGATGTGAGCCCGTCTTTTTCTTTCAGTCCCGTCGCCGCCGATTTGTATCATGCCTTCTCTCTTTTTAGTCTTTTTCTCTCTTCGACAGCAACAGCAGCATATTCGATTTATAATTCTCGAAGTCTATTTCCTGATGTTGTTTTATACCCTTGTAGAGAACGAAATACTCAAGGTAATCTTCCATGTTCGTTTTCCTTTCCCTTGCATTTTCCTTGTTTCCTCCGATATCCTTCCATGTGGTTCCTATGAATTTACAGTTCTCACTTTCTACAAGTAGTTTTTATTTTCCGAATCAGTGAATCATAATCCTCATCGCTTTATTCAAGTATCCTCCAACTGTGTTTCATCGAAGACCTTGATGCAGCGGTTTTTCATCCAGGCGTGTAATGCTATTTTCTCTCTAATTTCTTTAATGATGATATTGGCCCGCAGCAAAGCGATGGTTGTTGCCAGTGTTGAATGGCACTGCAGATGAAACGTCCTACAGTATGCCTCCTTTGTCGACAGGGATGTACTTGGTTTCATTCCAATGCTGAGCGTTCGGAGTAATACGGGTCCTTCTCTTTCCAGGTCTTTCCTGAAGTGACTGAACCCGAGAAAAAACATCAAACAAGGCGATATCATCTCTCCAAAGCTCTTAATCGCACATCTGAAAAGGTCACCAGAAACATTGGCTGGGAAGGTGAGATTGTCGTCGACAACGAGCTAGTAACACACATCCAATTCACAGACAACATGGTACCCATCGCAGAAACCTCAGACTATACTGACACAGTAAAACAAACGGAGTACAGCAGCGGGCCTCTAAATATCCCGCATGTAAACGAAATTAATGCAGTCCGAAAACATAACACAAGGCCGAACAGAGGAGAAAAATAATGAAATATAGTGAAGGAGGACATCTACACGGAACAAACAATAAATATAAATCGGGACATGAAACGCTGAAGCAGTAATGATAGGGAGAGGTTCACGAAGATTAAATATGTACGCGAAGCACAACTGGACAAGATTCCATTTGCCAGTCTTTTCAATAGCACTGTCCTACCTTACGCGTTTATACGTGAGACATGGGCTACTATGAATAAGGAAGAACAGCGACTGGCTGTGACACAGAGGGCCATGGAAAGACTCGTGTTTGGAATAACATTACGAGAGCATATCCGAAACGATGAAATTGAAAAACGGAGAGGAATAAACGATATAATTATGGAATACTAAAAGCACAAATTCCGCTGGGTTTTGATATGTAGCAAGGATCACAGACAGCAAGTGGGTCCGTGCAAATATCATGTAGTGCCGCAGACATCGGAATTGACCACACGAAAGACCCCCAGAGCGATGAGAAGTTAACATGGTAAAATATTCTGATCCAAATGAAAGAGAAATAAGCAAGTAAGAGAAATGTGGAAGTGCACTGTGAAGGTAAGTGTGGAAGTGTGGAAGTGCAGAGTGTATAAGAATACCTATGAGACATGTGGATAGGGCCGGCTGAAGGCACCAACAAACCGGATAGTCACTTGGGACATCACGTGTTGGAGTTGGGGCAGCGTCGTGTGTTAGAGAGCTTCGAAATAATAGGAGAAAATGAAAATAATAAATAAGATAAGCACTTCCTATAACTCTTTAACTAATTTCAGCCCGAGAGCTGCGGCCACGATGGGGCACCGCCGTTAGCTTTGCTATACCTTCACTATTTGAAATCACCTCTGATATGTGGCATTTGGTGAATGAGAGAGTCAGATGTTGCTTCCCTCATCTGTGTTTCCTGCCGTAAGATAGGCTCATCTGAAGTCTTGACAGAAGTAGATTTGGTTCTCTCTTGAAGACACCTGTATCCATACCATGCTGATCTCTCAGGCTTTTGGGGGTCGATATTGAAGAGATATGGGCCCTTGAAACCCAAGTTGTCGCAATATCTGGTCCTGTATTTTGATGGCGATGTTAGGGTCTTTGGCATGCTAATCCTACATTAAAACTGTTTTAAAAAAAGTGATTCTAAAGGTACCGAATCACCGGTTGCACGGATGTAAGAAGCCCTCAGGAGGGTTCTGGCCTCTAAATTTAACATGAATTAAATATCTGAGTACAAAAATATCAACAAAAACTGATGGAAACTATGTATGTATGTGCATGCATAGGCGCGCACGTGTACGTGTGTGCTGCACGTAGCGAAGCGAAGCTGCACATTTACGAGTATGACACAACATACCTGCACACTTATATACACACGTAGTACTATCAACTACACATGTATGGTACATGTATACAGATATACTTGCATGCAAACAAGAAACAACGTATTTTTCAGATATTGAAATACGTATTTGTATTCGAATTTTGCTTTTAGAAACTTGTGTCTTATCCAATCCAACCGTCGAAGAAAGAAGATTGGTCACATACATACATACATACATACATACATACATACATACATACATACATACATACATACATACTTACATGCATGCATACATACATGCATACATACATACATGCATGCATGCATGCATGCATACATACATACATACATACATACATTCATACATACATACATACATACATACATACATACATTCATACATACATGCATACATACATACATGCATGCATGCATGCATGCATACATACATACATACATTCATACATACATACATACATACATACATACATACATTCATACATACATGCATACATGCATGCATGCATGCATGCATGCATACATACATACATACATACATACATACATTCATACATACATACATACATACATACATACATTCATACATACATACATACATTCATACATACATACATACATACATACATACGTACATTCATACATACATGCATACATACATGCATGCATGCATGCATACATACATACATACATACATACATTCATACATACATGCATACATACATACATACATACATTCATACATACATGCATACATACATGCATGCATGCATACATACATACATACATACATACATACATACATGCATGCATACATACATACAGACATACATACATACATTCATACATACATACATACATACATACATACACACATACATACATGCATACATACATGCACACATGCATACATACATACATACATGTATGCATACATACATACATACATACATACATACATACATACATACATACATATATGCATACATACATGTGTGTCTATCCGTGCGGCGTGTGGATGAGGAGAGAGATAAAGAGAGTGAAAGAACTATATCTGTATGTGTGTATGTGTGTGAGAGTACACACACACACACACACACACACATACATACACGCTCGCACATATCGTATTTTATGACACAATGCGTCCACAAGCGACGAAAACCACAGTATCTCATGCATGACAAAGATGTATAATACATATGATACTTAGAAGAATGACTACATTAATTTGATGTTATTTCTCAGTTGTGTTAAAGAGTTTTAAAAAATTGACGAAATTGCGCCAATTTTGAAAAATGTACTGAGGTGGGCGGGAGGAAAGCAGTCACTCTCCTTGCTTCCCTATTAGTTATGTCATTGATGATGTCGTCTGCGTTGCTTTAAACGTTTCTGATGTCGTCTGCGTTGTTTTAAACGTTTCTGATATCGTCTGGGTTGTTTAAAAATTTCATGTTGAGCGGGATTAAGTTTCACTCGACGACGTTCAATACAACTCAGGCCACTAGCGTAGCTAGACTGTGTGCCACCCAGTGCGGTCTTTCCGTTTGCCACCCCTGGACTCTACAAAAAAATACAGGATCTTTTTCTTTTGAACGGCACTTTTCAACACAATTTCTAGTTATAAACCCAATCTGTTTCTTAAAGGAGGGACATATTCATTATGCACAGAATGTTATTTACCTAAATGGACGTATTTGATTGGCTAAAATTGCCGAAATGCTCGAAATTAAAGACGAAATATCTTACAACCTATAGAATTTTCTCAATAAAGCCAAAAGAAAATGATGTTTTATAAACACATTCTACCAAACTTTTTAGTTACCTAGAAATTATGTTACAAAGTGCCGTTCAAAAGGAAAAGATCCAAAACACATATTGCCTACAGCAAACCCAAAAGTGTGACCCGCGGCGGACCACTCCTAACGACCTCCCTCCACTTACGCTAGTGTCTCAGACTTGCACTAACCGTTGTACTCGGTCCTCCTTCCCCGAATAACGATTTCTTGGAATCGTTTCCTTGCTCATATCTTTCCTGCAACAATTTTAAAAGGGACATTACTAGCGTAGTCATACATACATACATACATACATACATACATACATACATACATACATACGCCAAACTATTGAGATCTGCAGTTATTTCAGGTTTATATCTGTAATTATTGGGGGTCTAGGATATGTAAACACATTGCCTAAATACCAATCTTGAGAAATTAGGCTTCTCAAATTCAGAAAGGAGAAGGCTAATTGGAAGACTACAGATCCAATCCATCACTGGAACTGTAAAAATCTGTAAAACTTTCCAGAAGTTTATCAGTTAAATATATATGAACATGTCTAGATATGTAACTATATGCATGAGAATACATACATAAAACATACACATCTGCACATATACATACATACAATCATGCATACATACATACATACATACATACATATATACATACATACATACATACATACAGACAGACAGACAGACAGACAGACAGACAGAAGTACCCTGTTGATGTTGAAATTCCAATGAAGGAGCCCTGGATCTAGGTTGGAAACTGGTTCTTTCTCTTTTCGCAAGAAATCTTGAAATAATCTGATTATTTGATACATACATACATAGACACAAACGTACATGCATATATACATAGAAACATACACATACATGCATGCATCCATGCACACACACTTACATACATATACACATACATAGATACATACATGCATACGTACGTACACACATACATGCATACGTACGTACATACATACATACATACATACATACATACATACATACATATATACACACACACATACATACATACATACATACATACATAAATGCACACATACATACACACAAATACATACATACATACATACATACACACACATACATACACACATACATACATACATAAAGGCATAAATACATACATACCCACATACATACATACATACACACATACATGCATACATACATACACACATACATACATACATACATACATACATATTCATACACACCAAACATGGTGGGTTGTACGCATGGGAATGAGAAAGATGTGGTTATAATATTCATAAAATTCACACGTTACGTGCGTGTGTGTGCGTGCGCTTGTGTTTGTGTGAGTGTGTGTGTGTTTGGCTGATTGTATCACAGCGCGATTGAGCGAGCGAGAGAGCGTGCGTACGTGCCTACGTGAGTACGTGTGTGTGTGTGTGTGTGTGTGTGTGTGTGTGTGTGTGTTGTGTGTGTGTGTGTGTGTGTGTGTGTGTGTGTGTGTGTGTGTGTGTGTGTGTGTGTGTGTGAGCTCCGTGAAAAAAGTTCAGTTATTGTTGTGGTTAAGCAACATGTAAAACGAAACGGCTGTTTGAAATTCTTCATGAATGAATCAGCCTTGTCAGTATGGCGAGAGAGAGAGAGGAACAAACTCGTTTCGTTAGTCAATTCATTCTTTCCTCTCTCTCTTTCACTCTCTCTCTTTCCTTTTCCATCTCTCTTTTTTTTTTTTACTTCTCTTTCTCTTTTCTTTCTATCTTTCCTTTTCCCTTCCACGTTTTTTTATTTGTTTGTTTCTTTCTTTCTTTCTTCCTTTCCATCTTTCCTTCTTTAGCTATTATACAATGCATTACACATCTCACATTCAAACACATAGTAAACTAATGACCCAATCTCAAAGCCATGCTGGTACTAATACGTGATGCATCGCGCACACACTCACTCACGCACGCACGCACGCACGCACACAGATTCTATCCAGACATTTCCCGGTCAACGTTCGTTCACTCCGGATGTAGAGTGGGAACAAAATATTTCGTGAGTGAAAGCGGTTAATGTGCAGATATTTGTTGCCAATACACGATGTCCATCAACTAATCCAGCAATCACTTACTTATCCGTTTCTATCGCTAATCCGGCAGAAATTTCAGCTGACCTCCTTTTAACTTCACAGTCTCCGATTCTCCCCAAACCTTGCTACTAACATTTGGTGCCGCTTAATATCTTCATAAACACATCGTCTGCATTATTTATAAACACAGGCAAGGTGTTTCCCAATTTGCTCTCTCCATTTATTAATACGATCTGGCCCAAGGCGGCAAGCTGGCAGAATCGTTAGCACGCAGGACAAAATGTTCAACAGCATTTCATCCAGTTCTATATTTTCTAACTTAAAAGAGGAATTATGTACATTATTTACATTATTTACATTTGACGGATATTTGTCCTCATCTTGTTTGTTATTAACACAACGTTTCGGCTGATATACCCTCCAGCCTGCATCAGATGTCTTGGGGGAACCACTACGTCATATATCCATGGAGTGAATTTATACCAAAGGAGTGAATTTTAGGGCTTATAAATCTAATGTTTTCCTATCCTTCCTTAATACCGTTCATCATCGTCTGTAAAGATGAGGACAAATATCCGTCAAATGTAAATAATGTAAATAATGAGCAATTCATCCATCTTTACGTTATGAGTTCAAATTCTGCCATGGTTGACTTTACCTTTCTTCCTTTTGGGGTCGATAGAATAAGTACCAGTGAAGTGCTGGGGTTGATGTGATCAACTTTCTCCTGCTCTGAAATGGCTGGCCTTATGCCTAAAATTTGAAGCTATTCTTATAATCTGGTACTTTTAGCTCCAAGTAATGAATATGAGTCCAATGAATAAAGAAAGAAAAAAGAAAGAAAACAGACACCAAACATTTTACATCACCTGTTCAGCATTCAGATTATGCTGTTACCTGTAACACATTGTTTTGAATTAAGCATATGTTACCTCATAGCTTTGAGATTTCAATGATGTAACTGTTTAGTCTTAGAATGATATTGTAGGGTAGGTGTGAGAAGCAGGAACTGGCCAATTTGAACATAGAACATATTTTGGCCAGGTATATGGTCAGTTCAAATACTAAAGGGTTTACTCTTTCACTCTTTTACTTGTTTCAGTAATTTGACTGCGGCCATGCTGGAGCACCACCTTTTAGTCGAGCAAATCGACCCCGGGACTTATTCTTTGTAAGCCCAGTACTTATTCTATCAGTCTCTTTTGCCGAACCGCTAAGTAACGGGGACATAAACACACGAGCATCGGTTGTCAAGCTATGCTAGGAGGACAAACACAGACACACAAACACAGACACACACACACATATATATATAGTGATGTTTAGTGATGTTTCTTTTCTTGGTCATTGATAATTAAATTTCAATGATTTTCTTGAAATCTAGCATTCAAATTATTCTATCAAAAGTAACGTTTGCTTATTCTTTACTTTTCTACTCTAGGCACAAGGCCTGAAATTTTGGGGGAGGGGTCCAGTCGAGTAGATGATCCCAGTATGCTACTGGTACTTAATTTATCAACCCCAAAAGAATGAAAGGCAAAGTTGACCTTGATGGAATTTTAACTCAGAATGTAAAGACAGACAAAATAACCTTAAGCATTTCGCCCAGTGTACTAAAGTTTCCGCCAGCTCGCCGCCTTAACATAGAAACCAAAAGAATTTCATCAAAAATTAGGGTTAGAATAGAATGCAATAATTAGCATTTCAGTGAGCAACATGGCCCAATGTTTTGTGCAGTGAATTTGGAAAAATGTTCAGCAGACAACGAAGCAGTTGTTAAATTTATCAACGAGTTCGCCAGGTTTGTTTCAATGTATACCATTTCATATTTAATATGAGAATAATTCCACTTAAAATGAGAATAAAAAATAGAGTATATTTGCTTTAATTATTTATGAATCACTAATAAAGTTAGTGAGTAAATTGACAACGAATGGAATGATATGACACAAAAATCTGATTATTTTTAGTAAAACATAATTAAAACAAAAATACTGCATTATTTATTTTTATTTTTAATTTCTCATTTTGGATGGAATTATTCTTGTTTTGGATGGAATTTTTCTCGTTTTGGTTGGAATTATTCTTATATTGAATGTAAAATGGTATATGAGGGGTGTTCATTAAAGGTTTCCCCTGACCCACTTCACAAAGACTGGGATAAACGAAACTTGGCATAATTATTAGTCCTTCTCTCCATAGCCACCACCAATGGCGACACACTTCTCTCATCGCTTTATGCAGCTGTGAAGACCTCATCTGTAGAAGTCGGTAAGTTGCATCTGGAGCCAAGACTTTACCTCAGAAATAAGTTCATCATCATCTGAAAAGTGCTTCCCCTTCAAAAAAAGACTTCATGGTTGGAAAGAGGTGGAAGTCAGATGGTGTAAAGTCAGGAGGGTAAGGGGGATGAAGAAGGATTTTGTAGCTGCAGGAGTGTGCATTCATCTGGGCAACATGCAGATTGTGAACTGGGGTATTGTCTTGGAGGAGGCAGACTCCTTTGGTCAGCATACCATACCTCTCTGCTTTGACGGCATCCTGCAATTTCTGCCACAGAGAAGCATAATATGTCCCATTAATTGTGGTTTTACCAGAAAATCCATCATCACTACTCTGCACTGGTCCCAAAAAACTGTATCATCTTGCCTGCTGAGGGTTGGACAGGAGCCTTCTTTGGAGGTGGGGAGTTACCATGCTTCCATTACTTTGACTGGACTTTAGTCTCAAAATCTTAGTGATGGACCTATGTTAGTTTTATAGAAACTTCTTCCAAAATTCCTATTTTTCACACGTTAACTTGTGTAGGTTGAGCTATGTAAAATGTTGGAGAAAGAAACCAAGCTGTTTCTTGCAATACATACCATTATATACATCTAAAGCAGGGGTTCTCAAACCCTTTTTTATCTATGGATCCTTTGATTACTATTCTATTCTGGCGGAACCTCATAGCCATTTGGTATTTAAAAACTAGTTTTATAGAAACTTCTTCCAAAATTCCAATTTCGTTTTTCACACATTAACTTTTGTAGGTTGAATTATGTAAAATGCTAGAGAAAGAAATTTAGCTGTTTCTTGCTATAAATACACCCAAAATAATGGTTTTTCATGGACCCTGCTTACTATTTTGCTTGTGTGGACCCCCAAGAGTCATATAAACCTTGGTTGAAAACCACTGTTCTTATAGCAAGACTGGGCAATAAATACTGACCATCTGCAGGGTGTGGAATAAACTAATGAAAGGCCAAAACATCTGAAGCAGTTCAGCTTGTAAGACATGTTAAAATAAAGAAAGAAAATAAATAAGAAAAAAAAACAGCCAAAAAAAAACATAGAGCAGAGAAGTCATGACTTAAAAATTTAACAGTTTCAACATCTGCTCATCCAGATGTGTTGCTTTCACCATCGTCAGTTCCTGATATTTTAGTCACCATCCAAAACTAAGAAAGTAAGAATCACAACAGCGCTTTACCACCAAGAAGATGTCAATCCTGACAGCCATTGTGCTTAGTTGCACATTCCAGCTCTCCATTTTGGAAGAGGCAACCATGAACATTTTTGTGTAAAAGTCATTAAAATTTCATATAATTTTCATTGAATATTTATCATTTCTTTATTTACCAACATATATTTATTTACAGGTAATATTTTAAAAGGTAGATGAGAGGTGGTTTAGCTGATGAGTTAAGTTGTATTCTAACTTTATCACTCTGTAATTTGGTGAAGTCACTAATCTGGAACCCTTCAGGTCTCACTAACACAAGATTCGTGAGATGATCAACCTTTGACCTATATTTGGAAAAATAATTGACATAAATCTAAAAAAAAAAACCAATAAAATTTTTATTAATCTCATTGGTTCATTATCTATTCCAACTGTTTTACAATGCTTCAATTTTCAGCTATAAGACAATTCAATGTGTATGTATGCATACATTCAAGGATGTGTGTGTACATTACCAGTTGCTTAGTTCCTGTTAACCTGATCAAGAGACATATGGTCAAAGATGTTTAAGCTGTGACCATTTACATTTAGATCTGGACTGACCTGGAGCTAACTGACCAGGCAAAATTAAAACATCACCAACATTTGCAAATGTGGAAGAAGGAGCATCAACATGGTCCTCGCTCTGCTAGAAATTGTAGTCAAATATCCCTCAAACCAGACATCCCACTGACTTACGAAACAGAACATGGTCAGATAATGTGATCATGGGTTACATGCAATGCTGAAAAACAGATAGGATGGTCGCATTTGGAATGGCATTGATCATAGTTTTGCTGGATCGGAGATGTGACATAGGACTTAACAATAGTTGAAATATTTAACATGAGCACATAATTTGCTAAAGAAAACAACTAAATCTCTCTTTCTCTCTCTTTCTTTCTTACTTTCTCTCTCTGACTAAACTCAACAGTCACAGAAAAAAGATAAAAATGGATGCATTGGACAATGTAGTCTAAGATACATTATTCCAGACAAAAAAAAAAAAAAGGATGGATATTCATGGCTGGAAAGCCTTTGATTATACAGTCTGCTTGGTGTGACTGACTTGGAACTGAAATAACTTTTGTTTACAACTTATACGCCAGTTACCAATGCAATTAATTCTAAGTACCGCAGTTGGTGAACTAATTATCAATATTTATATCACCACCACAATAATTAACATTACTCCCACACACGCTTCACAACAACAATCATTTCACCATTATGTCTGCTGGTGCTTCCCAAAATGAGCTCTGTTAATCGAAAAGTTGATTTTGTTTATCATTAATCCGTTAGCCAAAAAGTTAACTTTGATAACTGTTAACCAGTTATTTCCTAAAGAAGTTATCGATTAACTGTTAATGTTAATTTTTATTACAGAAAAAAATGTTTTTGCTCTAAAACCACCTAAAAACATTTTTAAAAAGTACCAAAACTAGAAAATCCGTTAACTTCCATTGAATTGAAGTTGACTTAATTGAAGATGACTTGTGTTAATGGAAGTTAATTAGTCTGATAATGATTTCCACAGTTAGCTTAAAAGTTAAATTGTTAACGAAAATGTGATCTGCATTAATTAACAATTAATGGATTAACGGTTTGCTGCCCAGGTTTGGTGCTTCCATAATAATAATAATAATAATAATAATAATAATAATAATAATAATAATATAATAATAATAATAATAATAGTAATAATAGTAATTATAATTATGATAATGACAATAATTTATTCTTTTATTAGCCACAAGGGCTCACATACAATAACATTATAGGACATGCAACAACACAAAAGACAAAAATGGGGTGATATTATGGGTTTTCTGCATGTAAACAATATAAATAACAATTAAAATTGAACAAAATAAAAGTCACAATATGAGAGGTGCTTTAAGGTCCTCGTGGAAAAACTCACAAAAACTATGGTGCCTGAACAACAGGTCAAGAGCCCTTCTCCTTTAATTTTTTCACAGGTGCACACTCAGAATTGGTCCTTTCACACTGGCCATCCTTCCAACATTCACCCACCTTTCAACAAACTTGCTACAAGGCAACAATACCCTCTTCACCCTCAACTTTTTTTTCAAGTTAAACTTGAAAAAGTTGATGAGGGCTTGGCCAAAGAGAAAAGTGTCTGTCTTTAGCCCCTTTCAAACGAATCCACAATACTACCACTTTCACTACAAATAAAAATTGCCTGCTCCTCCTGGCCAAAAGAGGGCGGCGGGGAAATATTCACTATGGATTCAGCTGATAGCCAGATCCATCCTACATATGATAGCAGGTGTTTGACATAAACCCACAGGTCAGCAATATTTTGGGCACCAGATTAGGACGTGGAGAATGATAATAATAGTAATAATATCCACCACAACTAACCATCAAGATTGCGACTAGCACAAGTAAGTAGCATTCCGGTACAGTCCAGTTTATTCTACTCCACTCAAGTACAACTAATACAAATAGAATGATAAATTTGTAACTTGGGCACAAGACAATACATTTTTTGAAAGATATTGAAATGACTTTTGTACACAACTAGTTATCTGACACACTTATCTAGTAGTAGTAGTAGTAGTAGTAGTAGTAGTAGTAGTAGTAGTAGTAGTAATTGTAGTGATTAGTAGTAGTAGTAGTAGTAGTAGTAGTAGTAGTAGTAGTAGTAGTAAGTAGTAGTAGTTATCTATTTTATTGGCTTTGGAAGAATGTGTAAGCAATCCTCGTGTGCCACCAAATGAAGTTCTGGTTGGTTAATTGTTTTTCACCTGTTTGATAAACAGGTAAGCAATGAGACCAATCAATACTTCTTCACCAATGCACTGGTTACAAGGTGTGTCAGAAAAGTAACAGTACTTAGAGTGCTATATGAGCTATGAGTGGGGTAGGCATTTGTAGGTTGCATAACCATGTGATGTAAGATCTGGGTAGTATGTAACTGTGATCTCAGCTCTCTGCAGCCATTGTATGTTTTTTCGTGTACGTTTGTTAACTGCTCTGAGCAACACACCAACCTGGAGTTTCTGTTCTGGCTTAGGAAAACTCCACTAAAGACACTTGGACCGTTGTAGCATGTATATGCAGGTGAGACAATGTCATGCTCATGGTTTTTGAGTAGTTCTAGAGGTTTAAAGAGGGGTGCAAGGAGGTGGAAGATGACTACAGGTGCTGAAAGCCTTCAACAAGCAGGATTGAGGCCAATGTTGGATGTGTGAGGCAGGTGATGCATAACGATTGTCAACTGATTGTTCAGCTGATTGCAAGTGAGCTGGGTATGAACTGCAACGACATCTAGAAGATTATCACCAAAGATGACATTTGCCTAAGCTACTCTGCAATCAGACAGAACCTGGAATGATGTGGTTGAGAAGCCAACTTCTTCCCACTTTTACCTCTTACTTTTACCACTCCTTATTTTCTTTGTGTTTTTAACTCTTTAGCATTTAAACTGGCCATATCCGGCCCAAATATGCTTCCTGTTTTATGTTCTAACTGGCCAGATCAAGCCTATCATACCTACCCTTCAATGCCATTATAAAATATACAGTCACATCATCAAAATTTCAAGACTGCATGATAATGCAGGATTAATTAAAAACAATTTGAATGAAAAAGTGTTACCTTTGACAGAATAATCTGAATGCTAAAGGGTTAAACCAGGTTGAATTATATGACTTTGGCCATTAGAACTCTAATCTTTCTGGTGGTATCTTTAGTATTGTAAATATTTTCTATAGCTGAAAGAGAAAGTCAACACAAAAAGAGTTATACTTTAATTCAAATAAATCAATAGACATAACCAAATCCAGTCACGAAGCCTGTTTTTTAATTGCTTATTTCAAAGAGGGAAAGTGACACCTATGGCTCTTTCTTAGGATTCTATGACTGTTGGGAAAAGAAGGAACTCAGACCTGAAGACCAGGTCTAAATGCTTGCGATGGAATAGACTCAGCTAAAGGAACCAAATGGCATTTTAATTCCAAATTCTACTGCTTTCTTCAACATTGTTCTACATGTCAAAGAGGGAAGTCTTGATCTGCTAAAAATACCAACTAGGTCTTCTTTTATATTGCATCCTTCTAGCTTAAAAAAAAAAATGGACATGTTAGATAATATCTCCAAAAAGGATAGAATGGTTACAGTTGGGCTTGGAACTAAACAGAAAGCATTACAAAATAAATAAATAAAAGAAAAGCATAACCAGAGATTGAAATTCCTCCTGTAATGGCCTTCTTTCCTCATACCTTCCTTAAAATGCATATTTTTAAATGACATTTTGCAGAAATAAGTTCTCAAGAGTGTAGATTACAATCATGTAGAAAACAATTGAACTAAATATTAGGAGGTGGGGGTTAGACCGTTCTCCTTCCCCAGGGCTTGACTTGGTCATGCATTTTTCATTTTTTTTTTTTATACACTTACACATTAGAAATGTCAGTATTAGTAATCTACATTCTTGAAAAGTTATTTATTTCTGCAAAATTTCATTTGCAAATAGGAAGTTTTTAAATAAATACAGGAAGAAACAAAAATAAGGAAGAAGGAGGAATGGGTCAAAATTCCTGAAAATGAAAATTGGCATACCTACATAATCACCCTCCTCATTTTGTTTTGTCATAACTTTCAGAAATGTAGATGGTTTTTAATGAAATTTCCTACAAGAACCTTTCAGATGGTGTCGATCATGGTGATCCCAAACCTGAATATTGAGAAATAAAATTAAAATGGTGGACACGTATACATACATACTGACAAAAACAACATTTTTTTTCCAAAAAACCTCAACTGGCAATTTGTATGTATGTATGTATGTATGTATGTAGTATGTAGTATGTATGTATGTATGTATGTATGTATGTATGTATGTATGATGTATGTATGTATGTATGTATGTATGAATGTATGTATGTATGTATGTATTTGTATGTATGTTGATGTATGTATGTATGAATGTATGAATGTATGTATGTATGTATGTATTATGTATGTATGTATGTATGTATGATGTATGTATGAATGTATGTATGTATGTATGTATGTATGTATGTATGAATGTATGTATGTATGTATGAATGTATGCATGTATGTATGTATGAATGTATTGTATGTATGTATGTATGTATGTGTATGTAGAATGTATGTATGTATGTATGTATGAATGTATGTATGTATGTATGTATGTATGAATGTATGTATGTATGTATGTATGTATGTATGTATGTATGAATGTATGTATGTATGTATGTATGTATGAATGTAGTATGTATGTATGTATGTATGTATGTATAATGTATGTATGTATGTATGTAGTATGTAATGAATGTATGTATGTATGTATGTATGAAGTATGTATGTATGTATGTATGTATGAATGTATGTGTATGTATGTATGTATGAATGTATGTATGGATGTATGTATGTATGTATGTATGTATGAAGATGTATGTATGTAGGTATGTATGTATGAATGTAGATGTATGTATGTATGTATGAATGTATGTATGTATGTATGTATGTATGAATGTATGTATGTATGTATGTATGTATGTATGTATGTATGTATGTATTGTATAGAATGTATGTATGTATGTATGAATGTAGTATGTATGTATGTATGTATGTATGAATGTATGTATGTATGTATGTATGTATGAATGTATGTATGTATGTATGTATTATGTATGTATGAATGTATGTATGTATGTATGAAGGTATGTATGTATGTATGTATGTATGTATGAATGTATGTATGTATGAAGTATGTAGTATGTATGAATGTATGTATGTATGTATGTATGTATGTATGAATGTTATGTATGTATGTATGAATGTATGTATGTATGTATGTATGTATGAATGTATGTATGTGTATGTATGAATGTATGTATGTATGTATGTATGTATGTATGTATAGGAATGTATTGTTGTATGTATGTATGTATGAATGTATGTATGATGTATGTATGTATGTATGTATGAATGTATGTATGTTATAATGTATGTATGTATGTACGCATGCGTGCATGCATGTATGTATGTACATGTGTATGCATGTATATGCATATATGTATGTATGAATGTATATATGTATGTATATATGTATGTATGCATGCATACATATATACATACATACATTCATACATACATACATACATACATACATACATACATGCATGCATGTTTGTATGTATGTACATGTGTATGCATGTATATGAAGTGGTTGGCATTTGAAAAGGCATCTGGCTGTAAAAGTCACGCCAAAATTGATCTCACTTGCACTGGTGCCACGTAAAAACAGTCAGTCCACTCGGCAGGGTGGTTGGTGTTAGGAATGGCATCCAGCCATAAAGACCATGCTAAAACAGACACAGAAGTCTGGAGGAGTTTTCTACCTGGCTGGCTTGTGTCAAACTGTCCAACCCATGCCGGCATGGAAAGATGGATGTTAAATGATGATAATGATTATGTCATCATCATATGGATATATATTCTTTTGCTCTTTTACTCTTTTATTTATTTCACTCATTTGACTGTGGCCATGCTGGAGCACTGCCTTTAGTCGAAGAAATCGACCCCAGGACTTATTCTTTGTAAGCCTAGTACTTATTCCATCAGTCTTTTTTCCCAAACTGCTATCACATGATGGGGGGGGGGGTCACACACACACACACACACACACACACACACGCATACACACACACACATATGATGGGCTTCTTTCAGTTTCTGTCTACCAAATCCACTCACAAGTTTTGGTCAGCCCAAGGCTAAAGTAAATGACACTTTCTCAAGGTTACACACAGTGGGTCCGAACCCAGAACTTACCACACAGCCATTCGTGTGTTATAATATATATATTATATATATATATATATAATATATATATATATATAATATATATACATGCACACACACACACCTATATATAATAATAAATATATATACATATGCATATACATATATGCATATATGGGTACAGGACATCACTATCAGTAAACAACATGAAATAGATGAAACAATGAGTTAAATACATGAAGAACAAGAGAAAAAATGGAAGACAGGACAAGTAGCACAAAGAAAGACCCTTCTTCAGTTGTCAGCTGTCTATCAACTCTTGATTTCGAGCATTATATTTATATATAACCAGTATAACCAGCTGAAATTGCAAAGATCATCTTGAACTTGACTGAGGAAAGAAAACTCTGAATGACCCATCCTTGTTTTCTTTGTATCATCTATCTGGATGTTTTTTGTGTCCCATTTTTGTATCACCTAACTGTCTGGAGGTTTTGCGTTCTTGTCCCATTTTATATTCTACTTATATATATATATATATATATAATAATATATATTGTTTATCGCCATATTAATATGGCATTCTTATAGATATAAGAATAATCGCTGCCGCTGGTCAGCTCCATGAGCCACCGCCTTAAGATAGCTATTGATACACGATCTGTATCCATATAACCTTCGAACAAGGGAGGTCAGCCGCTTCACACACTGCCAGTCCGACAGCTACAGACGCTTTCGGGGTATTGCCCCTTGTCAATGTAGCGCAGTCAGACCCCGCAGGTGTCGCCACTGACGTCTCTGTTCGAAGGTTTCTATTTACCTAGTTTCAGTGGAATACATCCACTTGTTTTCAATAATAGAAATATTAAAATTACAGGGAAAAATTAGATTTAGGATTAAATCCAATTTTATAGTATAAATATATTATATTATATATTATATTAAATTAGAGATAAAACCACTATTAGGCAAATCAAACAATGAAAAACATAAGCCAATACATAAAATTAATTTAAAAATATAAAAGTTAAAAATTAAAAAATTGATTTAAATATTTAAACTTATAAATTCAAATATATATATACAAATATATAAACAGTTGGGTCTATATTTTCCGTCCAACCCGTGCTAGCGCGGAAAACGGATGTTAAACGATGATGATGATGATGATATATATATATATATGTGTATGTATATTTTTGTATTTATATATTATTTTATTTATTAATTTATTTATTTATTTTATTTTATTTTTATTTTTATTTTTATTTTTTATTTTTTATTTTTTATTTATTTATTTATTTATTTTTTTATATAATATCAAAGTATTATATATATATTATATAATATAACTTTCTTCTTATCAAGAATCTCAGGTAGATTTTGGTGTTCTTTATCATAACAAAGGATTACATCAGGCTCACCACTTGTTACGATAAGGATCATTGGGGTCTGACTGAGATTTTTGATAAAGGAAAGTATTTGTTTCTGTGGGACACTTGTCTGCAAGGTGGGACTGAACCTGAAATCTTCTGGTAGCAAAGCAAGCTTCTTAACTACTTTAAATATATGTGTGTGTGTGTGTATGTATGAGGAGGTGCTGAAAAGTTCCTGCCTTTGGGTAAAAGAAAATACTGGAGGCTCACCCTGCCACATGTATTATGACTTTAATTCTTTGGGGATATGCCCTGACACTTGCCACCATTTATCACTCTCTTCCCTACTCTACCATTCTGTTTATGCTTTGACCTCCACCCTGTTCTTTGTGAGTATACCCTGGCACTTTGCCACCATCTCTCTTCTGCTCTTTCTTTCACTCTTGCTGTCTCCCACTCTCTCTCTCTCTCTCTCTCTCTCTCTCTCTCTCTCTCTCTTCCCCTTGCTCTTCGCTCTGACTTGGTAACTATGTATTTCCTCTAAAGCAGCACACTTATTTCTGTCCTCTTTCATGTTAACTCTCTCTCTCCCTCCCTCTCTGTCTCTCTCTATCTCTAGCTGGGTAACCATGTACCTCCTCTATAGCAACACACCTGTTTCTGTCCCTCTGTCACACCTGACACAAGATCACTTCCTCCAATGGCCCCTCCCCTTGTCTTGCAAGTTAATTGGTGACCTTGCCAGTGTTAGTGCCACATAAAAAGCACCCAGTCCATACTGTAAAGTGGTTGGCATTTGGAAAGGCATCCAACTGTAAAAACCTTGCCAAAACTGACCTTGCATGTGCTTGTGCCATGTAAAAAGCACTAAGTCCACTCTACTGTGTGGTTGGTGTTAGGAAGGGCATCCAGCTGTAAAGACCATGCTAAAACCAAACTCACCTGTGCTGGTGACACATAAAAAGCACTCAGTCCACTCTGTGGAGTGGTTGATGTTAGAAAGGGCATCCAACCATAAAAAAATAAAACATGCCAAAACAGACACTGAAGCCTGGTGCAGTCTTCTGCCTATGAAACTCCTGTCAAACCATTCAACCCATGTCAACATGGAAGGGAGATGTTAAATGATGATGATGATGATGTATGTCAGTATGTACATGTGCACACACCCCCATTTTCTTTTTTTTTTCCACATTAAATTACAATATAATCGTAATCTAAACCATTTATTTGTAAAAAGTTTCATTAAAAAATACCCAATTTTCTGCAAGTTATAAGGAAACAAAGCCAATTTTCCAACACTCCTCTCCCCTCCCCTTGGAAACCTTTTTCACAGCAGCTTCCAACATGATCGAAGTTGAAAGGTGTTTGTAGAAAATTTCCTTGAAAAATATCCATGTTTGTGAAAGTTAGGAGGAAACAAAGTCAGAGAGCTGGGGCGCCACTTTGTGGTTATGGTACAATGACGACCTTGACACGACCAATGAAGTATTTGTCACCCCCTGTCACTACTACTGAAACATGAACCACTTTCGTCTGTGATTATTATGGTATCACGATCGTCACAGCAGAAATAAATAGCAACTTTAAAAACCCAACAACAATGGCTGTCAACATTATGAACCAGAATAATAAAACAACAATAACAATTTCAATAGAGAAGGAACTTTCAAAGAAAGTCTCACGTAAATATGACAGCTGACCTTCTTTTGTGATCAGGAAAAAAAGTTTCTTGTTTACCTTTTATGGTTTTTGTTTGTTTCCCAAACATGGATTAAACAGTGTTGTGTGTCGTTTATCAATACCATTTGACGTCTTACATAATTATGTTGCTTCACAAAGGAAACATGCTTGTTCACTTTAAAGATATGGATGTTTCATAGAAACTGTATTCCATAGCACAAAACGAGAAATGAAGAAAGCTTCTAAAAATACAGAAAGTTTTACAAAAATAGAAAATTTTTTGTTTCAGGCCTATCATCAGAAGAATACAGTCAACGATATGTATATTTGCATAAATTCATTATTTTAAACTTTCTACATTGATAGGAGCTTTTCCTTGATTTTCTATTTCTGTACTACAATGCTTCAAGTGAATTATGATGCTCAGTTTTCATAGATTATCCACAGTCACTAAAGTTATTTTCAATATTGATGGTTCATATATTTATAGGTTTTTACATTTATAGTTCAAGGATGGTTATGTACACAGGTACACAGGTACACAAGTATCTACAAAAGCACACAGGTTCATAAGACATGCATGAATATACATGGAAATGTCATGTGAGTTGTTAATGAACTGTAGGTTATTACAGAAACAGCCATGGCCATGTTGCTAGGGAGTTCATTTTGCAAAGACATGGTTTGGGGCTCAGCACCTTGGTGAAATGTTTTTTATAAAACCAAGCCAACCAATGAGTGAGTTTCATGGATGTGTGTGTGTGTGTGTGTTTGTTTGTGTGTGTGTGTGTGTGTGTGTGTGTGTGTGTGTGTGTGTTTGTGTGTGTGTGTGTTTGTGTGTGTGTGTGTGTGTTTGTGTGTGTGTGTTTGTTTGTGTGTGTTTGTTTGTGTGTGTGTATGTGAGTGTGAGTGTGTGTTTGTTTGTGTGTGTGTATGTGAGTGTGAGTGTGTGTGTGCGTGCGTATGTGTGTGTGTATGTGTGTGTGTGCATGTGCATGTATGTGAACGTGTGTGTGTGTGTATGGGTTGCCAGTCAGAATCCAGGAAGCCTTCTCTGATAGTCACCACAAGCCTCCACGGTACTTTAGGATTTGGTAAATATGGTAAATATTCATGCATATTCTTGGAGTGAGAATATTCAGTAATCATCCAAATGTCACAATTCACTGGAATGTTGCCCACATAATCAAAAAATCTGACCAAATGCAACTTTGCCTGGAAAGGACATTGCCTACATGACCAACAGGATTTGGCCAATCACTGCTTCATGGGAAACGGGGCTCCAGCGACGAATATCAACTTTTGGCATGCTCCTTGCTGAGCCTCTCAATCGCCAGACCCAGAGACCTTTGGGATGATGTACCAGGGAAGACTAGCAAACAAAATGGTAAACAGACACCAGCAGCAGCAGCAGCAGCTGAATTGAGCTAGCATCCGGATGAAGAACTACTGAGAGCAGCACAGAGCCAACATAAAAAAACTATCCACTGCAACACAATAACTAACCATAGATTTTCTCATGCGATTTCTGTCACGATAACATCTGAACTCTCTCTCTCGATATGTGTCGTGATACTATTTCAGTTACACCAAGCACAATGACATTCAAACAATCTCAGCCAGAAATAAAGTTTGTTTGTTAAAACCTGAACAGATTTCTTCATTCTTTTCTATGTACAACTGATGACTGCCAATGCAAGAAATAAAAGTCATATACAGCTACTATCAGTTAGCTAGTCACCTTTAATACAAGTGCTAACCACATCTAACAGCCACACATATTTAAATATTGATGGATAGATAGATAGATAGATAGATAGATAGATAGATAGATAGATAGATAGATAGATAGATTGATAGATAGATAGATAGATAGATAGATAGATAGATAGATAGATAGATAGATAGATAGATAGATAGATAGATAGATAGATAGATAGATAGATAGATGGATGGATGGATGGATAAATAGATAGATAAATAGATATAATATTTTAAGTGATAGAAATTGAAATTCTAGGCTTTTGGAAAATTTATAAAATTCTCTATGGTCACAAATTTCAACACCTGAATCCAGGACATGTTCTGGAAAATACGGATGAATGCCAACCCTAATGTATGTGTGCATGCACGCATGCATGTGTGTGTGTGTACACATGCATCTGTGTTTGTTGCCTTTGTTGGTTTGTTTATGTTGGTTTCTTAGCAGTTCAGGATAGACTAAGCACTAGCCTTAAAAAAAAAAAAAACAAGGTTTGGGGTTCATTTGACTTGTGTGCCAGCATAGTTGCAGTTCCAAGTAAAAAAATAAAAGAAACTAAGGAGCAATCAGCTCTAAGGAACAGAGGCCATTATAATAGCAATAGAAAAGATGGAGGGAGGAGATAACATGTCTGTGGGCCAGAGGCTTATAGTAATTTAATGCCAATCACCTGAGTGACCCTTTCTCTGGATGTAGTCTATTATGTCAATGTATATAGCAGCACTGCTCTAGAAAAGGCTGCATTACTCTATTTTGGACCTTAATTGAGCCTTTTAGTGTTGACAACTGTTGGGGGATGAAATATCCTGCCCCTAAGAAGAAGGGTTAGTCTTTAGAATGTGGTTTTAGCTATGTTATTTATGTGCTTTTGACAGAAGAGATCCTTGGTGGTAGCAAGGCCCAGTATGTGGCATGAGGGCTCTTGCTGAATATTGCTCATGTTTAGATGTGGGTGAAGTGTGGTGGTGTTTTCTTAATATGATTGTACTTGAGTTGGTGTGCTCACACTTGAAGAGACTCCCAAGGTTTGGCATATGGAGTCTAAACTGTATGTGGACAATGCATAGATGGAGAAAGTTATGGAGAAAAGAAGGGTTGTGTTATCTGTATAAGAATTGGTCTTGATGGAAGTGGTAGCAAGTAGGCCATTGTTGTAGAGAAAGGAGAAGAGTGGGGCAAATCCTAAGAAGCAAATCCTAAGAAACACCTGAATTGAGAGAGAGTAGGGTAAAAAGAGTTCCATTAATATATATAACTTTGGTGCAGTCTTACAAAAAGCTATCAACCCAAACGATAAGAAATGAATGGCACCCATAGACAGGATGATTCGGTAGGGGATTTGTATACCAGATGTGGTTAGGGGCTTTGCTGATGTAAAGGGTAGCATCATTGCTTTCACTGACCTTTTCTGAAGGGAAATTCCACAGATGAGTGATATAAGAGAGTAGGTCTCCAGTGGATCTGTGCATCTGGAAGTTGTATTAATGGTCAGTCAGGAGAGAGAGAGAGAGAGAAGAGAGAGAGAGAGAGAGAGAGGTGTGTGATGGAGAACATCATGGCTTATGGCTGTTTCCATTACCTTGGAGAGGTTAGCAGTGGGATCAGGGAGGTAATAGTTAGCCAAATCAGGTAAGGATTGGTTTTCCATGGAATAGAGGACATTGACACATGCTTCCAAATATCAGAGTATCTCTC
>NC_043016.1:13268995-13281495 GCF_006345805.1 Octopus sinensis | reverse complement strand
ACAGTAGAATTGGCACGAAGCACAGTCTCTCTTGGACACAAGACCATTACATCACATCACACTTTGAAGATTATGCATTTGCAATCCAGGAACAGGAGATTGTGCCAAAGTAACTGGTGGACAAGAGAGACAGTGACACTCTTGTAAGCCCAAGGTGCAACCGCATGTGTAGGCTATGTCATGTTTCTGTGGAAGACATTACGCATGTTGTTAGCAGCTGACCTAAAATGTCGTCATGGTACAACCTCTCTATGCGGCACGATGTTGTTGCTAAAACAATTTACAATGCCATCTGCAAAAAAGAATGTCCAGAAATAAACTTAGAAAATCCCTCTGTTATGGAATCCAATTATAAACACCAACCAAAGGAATACTGGTGGAATATTCCCATCAAAACTTCTGTCAAATGTTAACATTACAGGCCAGATATTGTTGTTTGGGACAGAGGGGCAAAAGTATGTACCATCATAGAGGTTAGCTACCCTGCAGATATAAATATCTCCTTGAAAGTCAAAGAAAAGGAGGATATCGATGGACAACTACTTTGAAACATCTATATCCAGACTATGAATTCATATTCATACCAAGAATAATTGGAGCACTAGGTTTTGTTAGTAAATGCTTAAAGGAGAATCTGGATAAACTGGGATTTTCAGAAAGAGAAATCGACTGGCTGATTCATACATTACAAGTGCAATCTGTGTGTGGAACAGTAAAAATATGCAAGACTTTCCTCAAGTTCCAAATGTGAATTTGTCTGTGTTAACTACATCCCAAAGATGAGGCCTTGTATCTTTGTTGGAAACTGGCTCCCTCCTCAGTGGAAGATTTATAATAATTAAAAAATAGAAGAGACATACATGCATACATACATACATGCATACATAAATACATACATACATGCACACATACACACACATACTCACACATACATACATACATACATACATACATACATACATAAATACATACATGCACACATACATACATACATACATACATACATACATACATACATACATACATACATACATACATACATACATACATACATACATATATATTTGCATATGAGAAACTTTCTATATTTTCTGCCTACAAGTTCTACTCACATGATATTAGTCAGTCCAAGACTGCAACAAGCGACGCTGTTCCAAGATGCCAGGCAGTGGGATTGAAACCAAAACTAAATGGTCGAATATGGTTGGGAAGTGAACTTCATACCCACACAGCCATCCCTGTACAAACTAATGATAAAATATTACTTTGAAACTTTATAGGCTTGAAAGTTAACTAATTAGAACCAATTTAATGCTGTGAACATCAAAAGGCTAATTAATTAAAAATAATTATGCTATGAGGAAAAGGCTTGGTGACTAATATCATATTAATTAGTTCAACGCTGGTGGATTGTCAGAATCATTAGAGTGTTGGACAAAATACCTTGTGGTATTTTTCTGGCTCTTAGTGTTTGAAGCTCAAGTCCCACAGAGGACAACTTTGTCTTTGGTGGAATCATTAAAGTGGTGGACAAAATACCTTGTGGTATTTTTCTGGCTCTTAATGTTCAAAGATCAAGTTCCACTAAAGACAACTTTGCCTTTTATTTTTCTGGCGCCAATAAAAATTTAGCAACAGCCAAGGATTGGGACTTCTAAAATTCCTTCCTTTCCCACCAAATTTGAAGATTTGTGTTTCTAGGTAAGAAGTCTTTTATCTTTTACTTGTTTCATTCATTAGTATGTGGCCATGCTGGAGCACTGCCTTGAAATGGTTTTACTCAAACAAATCGGTTTCAGTACTTATTTAATTAGGATGAAAAGCAAATTTGGCAGAATTTGAACTCAAAACCTAACAGCAGATGAAATACCGCTAAGCATTTCGCCTGGTGTGCTAATGATTCTGCCAGCTTGCTGCCTTAATATAATATAATAATACAATGTAATATAATATAATAAATGTGAATATTAGTGTGTTAGCGTGTCACACTTTTTCAACTTTACTCCTAGAGGCCGTAGCCCAACATATCATACCATTTTTGGAATCAGACTGAGTAAATTAAAATTATTCTGGGCTGAATCCGAACCCACAATCCTGAAATTTAAGATTCCCAAGTTTTCATTCCTGTGATTGTTTTCAATGATTTTCCTACGTGACTTTTGTGACAAATTTTTTGTACAATAACAATTTTTATAATCTAAAGGCCAACTCTGTCAGTAAATTAAAAACATTTCGGGCCAAATCCAGACCTGCAATCCTAAAACTTTGGATTCCTATGTTTTCATTATTGCGATTGTTTTCGACATGATGTTTTTACAGGATTTTTTTGCAATGAATATGATTGTCATTGCGATATGACTCTGGAGGAAGTAACTGCAACAAATTCTCCAAAACAAGTCAGAGATCTGTTTGCAGATCTTCTCATTTCGAGTCAGTAGCTTAAAAGCTTTCCCCATGCATTCTCTACATTTAGCAGCCTTTCACAGTAGCACTTCCAAGCCTCTTTCTTTGCAGAATCACTAAGTGCAAGTCTTCTACAACATCACAATTTTCTCCCACACACTGTCTTACAATCTGGAACACCTCATGCTTCTGGTCCTCACTAGCTTAAAAGCCACCTTATAAAGATCCAAATTGATCTCAACAACAGTAAAAAAAAGAAACCGTTTGAAGCACCAACTAGAGATTTCATTACCTTCATGCGCTCAGGACAGTGGATCCGTTTCAAGAAGAACAACAACAAACTTCCTGTGAGTGCTGAAAAGTGGAACGGCTATTGGGAGGTGACTGCAGATTTACCAGGGTGTCAAGGACTCTTTCCCATCCCAGTTATGAAAAAGACCGGACATTTTAATGTTGTGTGAAGGAAAAAAAGTTGCGAATCTACTTGAATTAACGGTTCTTCATGAAAATAACATGGGTGCCGCTTGGGCTCAAAAGACTGACCATTATGTAAACCTCCTCAAGGAACATGAAGATGCAGGCTAGAAAGCTGAGCATTTTCCAATCAAAGTTGGATGTAGAGGGTTTGTTGGACACAGTGTGGGGTGACTGTTGTTATCGTTAGGCCGAACTCATCGTAAAGTCAATACCACAATGACCGATATTCAAACTACAGTGGAGAAGTCTAGCCACTGGATTTGGTTAAAAAGAGACGATGAGCGATGGCTAGAAGAATATTGAGCTTTATTTGACAACCAGTTGATCTAGAAAGTGGGGCCTCATATCAGTGAGGTCCGGTGTGCATTGATGCCATTGAGAGGTAGGCCCCAAAATGGCATGTATTCTCTCCTAAAGACCCAATGCATTTGCTGGCTTCCAGTATGTTGAACTCTTAACTGGAAGTACTTGTATGTGCTAGCTGTTTGCAAAACATATATATATATATATATATATATATATATATATATATATATACACACACATATATGTGTGTGTATGTGTGTGTGTGTGTGTGTGTGTATAAATGTGCATGAGTGTGTGTGCATGTGTGTGTGTGTGTGTCTTTGTGTCTGTGTATGTCTCCCACTACTGCTTCATAACTGGTGTTGGTGTGTTTACATAACATTGTGACAGACAAAGTACAAAACTTATATTTATATCTATATCCATATCTATCTATATATGTATATATGTATGTAGAGAATGTTAGTTTTGGCTTAGCTTTACACACGTCTCATCAGACCCTAATGGCCAGTGGCCTGTAAACTCTCTTCTTTTTTTCTGCTTGTAGAGACGTTATAGGGCTAAGTGCTTTATGGATGCAGAATCCTGGGTAACCCTATGAACTGGTCATAAGTAACATTCTCTAAATACTCTACTGCTCTATAATTTAGGGTGTATTTGTCTTTTGGATTTATGAATTACTGACAGTGTATACCGGGTGAAACAAAAAGGTCGTTCTGATTTCAAAGGTTAATAAAAAAACAAATGCATGAATAAACTTTGTATTTCTATGAAGTTCATTAAATACCATTATTTTTCTGTTTCAGGTAGAACCTACCTTGGCCTGGAACGAAGAGCATAATTT
Source organism: Octopus sinensis (assembly GCF_006345805.1). Classification (NCBI taxonomy): domain Eukaryota; kingdom Metazoa; phylum Mollusca; class Cephalopoda; order Octopoda; family Octopodidae; genus Octopus; species Octopus sinensis. Next base: position 13,277,465 of record NC_043016.1, on the reverse strand, counting down.
TTTCTTGTATCTTCATGTGTTTATTTTTTTTTTATTAACCTTTGAAATCAGGGCAACCTTTTTGCTGCACCCTGTTTATAAGTACTAGGGTCCATACATTTGATTGAAAATTTTTTCAAGTCAGAGCTCCAGCATGGCTGCAATCTAATGACCAAAACAAGGAAAAGATAAAAGACAAAATAGGCCAAAATGATTAGCATAATTATTAGTCACTCAGTTAATATTGTCTTTTCCTCCTTATAGACATAATTATTTCTAATTAGGTTTTTGGTGCTTTCTACATTAATTTATTATGTTAATAGTAACTCGGCTATTGTTTTCCTTTTTTCTTTTTTTGCATTTTTTTTTTTGTATTTTGGTGGCATCTGTGAGTTATTTCTGCTACAAATAAATTTCCAACTTCAAAAAAAATTAAACTTCTGTGTTTTGTCTCTAAGAAGCCTGTTAAATAAAAAAAAAAATAACAAGCAAAAAAACAAAACAAAACAGATTTACAACTTTTGATCATCATTGTCATTCGTTGTCATCATCATCATCATCATCATCATCATCATCATCATCATCATCATCATCACCACCATCATCACCATCACCATCACCATCATCATCATCATCATCATCATCATTTAATATTTGTTTTTTTTTCAATGCTGGCATGGGTTGAACAGTTTGACAGGAATTGGTGAGTCAGAGAACTGTGCCAAGCTCCATTGTCTGCTTTGGCATGGTTTCTACAGCTGGATGCCCTTCCTAATGCCAACCATTTTACAGAGTGGCACTGGGTGCTTTTCATATGGTGCCAGCACTTTTGAGGTCACCAAGTAACTTGAAGCATCACTCAATATTACTCTCTATTACTACTCTGTTCAATGGAGTGGAGACCAATATTGGAGGAAGGGAGGATTTATGCTAAGTGATGAGAGGAACAAGAACGGGTGTCTTGTAGAAGACATGACCACTGCACCTGGAAGGAAAAAAATGATGATGGTGGTGAAGATGTGTCAGAGTATACCGTAAAGTTAGGGGAAAGTGAATAAAAGAGAAGTGGAATGACTCGGTTAGTAAGTTTGTGGGAGTGTGAAGTAGATGAAGAGAGGGAGATGCTGTGAGTGGTGAGCATGGGCGGAGGTAAGGTCAGGTGTGAATATCAGTTGGAGGAGGAAAAGGTGATGGGGTATAGGTGTGAATCAGGGAGTTACAGGTGTCAGCATCATCATGTGAAGGGAGTGTGGGGATGGGTGGTAGGGGTGCAAGAGAATTGCACAGTGCTAGAGATGAAGTCAGAGGTACATGAAGGTGGAAATGGTGTGAAACGGACAGTGGTAAATGAAGCGAGGACTACCATTGGCAGAATGAGAGGCAAAATAAGGAGGTTAAGGATGATAGCAAGGGTGCACACAGGAGGAAGCAATCTTATAATTACAGCAACAAAGTGGGTATTTCTGTAGTTAGAAGGGTAGGGAACAGGCTGATGCTAGGAAGATGAGTTGTAGGAAGAATGAATGATAAGAAATTGGTTGTTGGGGGTGGTTCGTCAGGGATGGATTGGGTGCACAGGCATGAGTTGTGGGGATTTGAGGAAGAGTTGGTTCATAAGGGTCAGATTAGGTGCAGGGGTATGGACACTAACAACAAGTTTTTAGGGCCTCACTTTTGCTTCTGTGGATGGATTTTCTTGAGCACAGCAATGTCCCAATCTTTTGTCATTTCCTCCAAGAGACTCAACATCCAGAGCTCATTCTTCACTACTTCATCCCACATTTTCCTGGATCTTCCTCTTATATATATATTCCATGCACAATTACAGATTAAATAGCTGCCTACACCCATATGCATCACATGACCTTACCAGCACAGCCTTCTTCTACATGTTACATCTGATCCCTCTTATACCCAATTTTTCTCTCATTACACTTGCATAAATGCACGCTGATACAGCATATCCAGTGAAGCATGTTAGCTTCATTTTTTTTTTGTTTTTTGCAATCTTTCACACATCTTCTGCATTCTCAGCCCATGTTTCACTACCGTGTAGCATTGCTGGTTGTGCACAAGCATTATGCAATTTGCCTTTCACTCTGAACTTTCTCCTACCAATTCAGATTTTAGTGACTACACTTTCAGAGCAACCTCCTCCATTGCTAATTAGGTTACCTAGGTAACAGAAACTCTCTACCACTACAATGGATCCCTCAAGTATTTAAAGAAATCCTGTGTGTTCTTAGTGTTTGTAATTCCTGTACATCTGCTGCACACAAAGACTACTTTCTCTGCAAATTTTCCAGTGATTCCATTGCACCTCTTATGTGTCTCCAGCTTGCATTGGGTACACCATATGGAATTTCTACAAACAACTTTTCTGCATACTGAGTGGGGCTGTTTCCCTCAAGGCATTATTAATTTGTCTGCTTTCCTGCTTAGTAGTACTTTGAACTTTGCTAAATTAACCCTAAGAATCTTTGGTTCCAAGCGTTGCTTCCATGCTTGAGATTCCTTCTCTAATTCTTGTAGAGATTTATCTTTAAGAACAACATCATCAACATAGAGGTGTTGCTATGTGCAACCAGCTTTAAATTTCTCTGTTATGGCCTGTAGGCCTATGATAAACAAGTGGAGGATGAGAATCAATCCTTGCTGAACTCCTACCTGCATACTAAACCCATTGTTATACTCACTGCTGACTTTCATCTTACCGAAAGCATTCCTATACATGGCTTGGGTGGCTCTCACCAACCACTCATCTACCCCTGGCTTCTGCAGTAATCACCAGATGAGCGGGTGGGAAATCTGTCAAAGACTTTCTTCATATCAAGAAATGTCAAGTAGAAGTTTATTTTTGGCTAAATGCTTCTCTTACAGTTTTCTTAGTAAGAAAATAAAAATCAGTAGTCCTTCTCCTTGGCACAATGCCAAACTACATCTCATCTAGGTTAATTTTCTTTCAAATTACTTTGAGCTATGACCCATTCTGTAAATTTCATGACCTCGTCCATCAATTTGATACGTCTGTAATTACTCCTGTCTAAGGCATTTAGTAGCAGTTGACTATTATGCTGCCACACCAGTTATTGGCTATGACCTCTTCCTGGTCAACCTGATGAACTACATGAATGATTTGGCTGTATCTCACTTTGTCAGATATTGTGAGCATCTTGTTAATAATTCCAGATAGGTCAGAGACTTTCTCTGTCTTCATATCCTTAATTGTTTTATCTGTCAACTCAGATAGCTCGTCTCTCTGTTGGGGACTTCCTTTTTCCCATGCTTTCTCTACATTTAGGAGCCTTTCACAGTAGCACTTCCAAGCCTCTTTCTTTGCAGAATCACCAAGTCTTCTACAACATCACAATTTTCTCCCACACACTGTCTTGCAATCTGGAACACCTCATGCTTCTGGTCCTCACACCACAGAACATTGGCAAACTTCTTTTCTGCTTCTCCTCTAGATAAATATACTTGTCTCCTAGCTTCTCTTCTAAATACCAGATATAGTTCTCTGCTGCCACCACCCTTCCAGACCTTCCAAATCTGTTTCTTTGCTCTTATGGTACTATCTACTTCCCTGTTCCACAAATCTGGTCTGTGGCCCTTGTTAAGCTACTCCGTAGGAACTTTCAGTTGTCCTCTATGCTATACATCTCTATCTCGTCTTCCATGTCATCGAATTTGTCAATTAAGTTTCTAACTCTGTTTATTCAAAGGTTCCTTAAGCTTCCAACTTTTCCTTTTTCAGATTATTTTGCTTCTTGGAGTTTTTCTAACTTAAATTCTGAATACAGTTCTATATTTAAGAGATGAGGAATTATGTACATTATTTACATTATTTACATTTGACAGATATTTGTCTTCATCTTGTTTGTTGTTAACACAACGTTTTGGATGATATACCCTCCAGCCTTCATCAGGTGTCTTGGGGTAATTTTGAACCTGGGTTCTTATTCCTAAGGTATTTTTTGATATTATTGTTATTATTATTATTTAGGTCACTGCTTGGAATCAAACTCGGAATCTTGGGGTTAGTAGCCCACGCTCTTAACAACTACACCATATGCCTGTGGGCAATTATGGAAAATATTTTCCTATCCTTCCTTAATACCGGTTCCCATTTGCTGCTCATATCTGCATCTCAGTCTGCTTAGGAGGTTGTTGTGTCCTAGCATATCTGCTGCTTCTTTTAGTTTTCGTATTTTCCACTGGTGTTCTCTGTCTATTATTTTAACTTCATCCCACGGGGGCAGGTGGTCTCCATTTTTCCATACACGATCAGCTATGCCCGATTTATCAATGTCTCCTCATGTCACAGCTTTGCGATGTTCGTTTACCCTTATTTTGAGGGGGCAGCATGTTTCGCCTTTGTATAACCTACCACATCTGCATGGGATGAAGGACAATTTTTGGTCATATTCATATTCTCTTCTATTGGTAGTTTTACTCAAAGGAGATATTTACTAAGTGTTGTGTTGCTCTTGAATGCTGTCCTGATGTCATATGGGCTGCATATCTTTTGATTCTTTTCGCAGAGCCTTTTCACATAGGGTAGACAGACTGTGGACAGTTTATTGGCCTCATCCTCTCTCTTCTTCATAATTGGAGTGGATAGTATACTTTTGTGGTAGTTGTTGCTTAACAGATCATTATTGAGCTTGATCATTTCTTCGTGGTGGGTATCACAATTGCTAAATATATTCTTTGCACGATGTTTTAGGCACTGAGCAATCCCTCTCTTTACACTGTATGGATAGTGGGAATTGAAGTTGAGGTATCATCTAGTAAAGGTCGGCTTGCTGTATACAAACAAGATGAGGACAAACATCCATTAAATGTAAATAATGCAAATGATATATTAAATTCTGAAGTTATACTGTATAATTAAACCTGAAATCATGTGTTTTGTAAAGCAAAATTCAAAGCCTTACAACCAGGCCTATTGCCTAGCTTTATTAAAATATTCATTTCCAATTTCCCATCCAGATATTTGAAGCTCCACATATTTTATGAATACATTTATTTGATGTAATGATTAACTGCATCAGTATTGTTCATCTCTCTTGAAACTGAGAAGAAAAAGAAAATATTACAAGGGTTTGCTGTGGCCACAAAGAGATTAATTTTGTTTTATCTTATTCTTATTATTATTCTATGCATACATATATACTTACACACACACACACACACACACACACACACACACACACTCTCTTAATAACAGTTTCATTCAACTTCGAATGACTTAAAGATTCATTGACGTGTAGAACATATCCATCCCATCATATGTTCACAGGCGGAGAACATCTGACAAGATGGATGCGTCCGACACTTCCACAAAACTTTGAGTTGTATGGAACTGAGTCATGCAATTATTAAACCCTATCGAATGTGATGAGTGGTATTTTCTTTCGTGTGTGTGTGTTGTGAATACTGAGACATTGGTCCTCTCAAGGAAGTCTTCCCAGTGCACTGTGCATGTTGGTGGAACATCACTAAGACAAGTGCAGAAGCTTAAATATCTTGGTGCCATATTCACAAGTGATGGAGGGTAAGAGGCCAAATCAGACGCCAGAATTGCAGGTGCTGCCACAGTAATCTTCAGTTTGGTTTTTGGAATCTATTTTCACTTTTGATCATGAATGTTGGGTAATGCCTGAAAGAGTACAATCATGAATGCAAGTGTCTGAAATTAGGTTCTTCCAAAGGGTCTATAGAATAACATAACCCAACAGAATGCATAGCTCAAGGATCAATGGGAGAGATGGCGGGGGGGGGGGTCTCTCAAGGTATGGTCACTACTTATCTGCATTGAGATGTCACAGTTGCAGCACAATTGATTTGTGATTAGAATGTTGCAGAACAGATTCTTCAAGCTGAGTCAACTGGCAGATGTAGAAATAGACCAAGAACAAGATGGATGATGTCCATAGTTTCAATTGGTTATGTTTGCGAATCCAGCTGGAAAATTTAAAGATGGATCCTTCTGACAGGACCCTATGGAGAAGGTGCCTGAGGATTCCATCCCAGTTTTTCGTTTTTCATTTTTTAACCTTCCATGTTCTCTACATGCTTCTTTCTCAACTTTTTGTGTTTCTTCTCTCATTCAATTTTTTGTTTGTTATGATATGTGATTTGTGCCTGATGAATATTTTTGAGGTATTTCTCAACATATGAAACTATTAGTAGCACATAAAAACATGTATTGTGTCTGTTAAATAATATATATATTCGTATGTTAGAGTGGTGAGCAGACAATTTGTCAACAGACAATTTGCCGATTGGATAATTGGACAATTGGCTGATAAAACCTTTTTGTAATTTTTACTTTGCTTTTAAAAAATGTCAACATATTGTCCTTTCGGCAAATTGCCCAATCGGTCAATTGTTCTGCCTATAAGTCGTCTTTCGGCCAATTGTCTGTCAAAGAAATGTCTGTCTACCATTAGAACAACCAAGATAGATAGAATACAGTAGAACACAGTACATGAATACATATATTTTATTTCATTATTTTTTAATTAGAAGTTACAAATTAACTTTAAACCTGAGAGTCTGCTTTTTATATAGATTGAATTATAATTTTATAATAATTCAGTCTACTTAAAAAGTAGGCACCCAATTAAAAATCAGTTTCTTAAGTAATATGTTTGAAAATTTTGACTGTTGAGTGAAGGGTATAGATTAAGGAAACGATTAATCTATGCTCTTCACATTTTCCCAATTTGTCTTCGATAACAGAATATGCCATATTTTGGGATATCCCAGAAATAGCAGTATTATTCCAATAATAATAACGTATGTGACTCGAGATGTTTGTCTTGTCCTCTTTAGCAAATATATATCCGCTGCATTGGAAATCTACAATGATTCCATAACTCCCATCTTGGTTATGAGCTTGGAGCCCTGGGAATCTGTTACAGCACTTACCCAGCGTACCTAGGTATTTAGATCACCTGTGAAAATGCTATATGATATAACGTCAGATGTAGCCTATAGAAATAGGAGGAATAGAGTAAAAAAAAATTAAATAAATGAGAAGTATATGACTATATGTATATAAAATAAAACTTTATAAACTAGGAAAATATATATATCTAGTGAATGTGAAATATAAAAAGAACATTAATGTTTAAATTATATATAATGATAGAGATCACTTATATGAACTAAAGGTGTGTTTTTGCCAATGTTTACATCGATATGCATGCTCTATAACCATGTTTACAAGGGGATTTTTATTGATTTATATATATATATTTTGTACATATGTATATATGTAAATATATACCACAAGACCCTTTCGAATGAGCAACACTGATTCCACGGCTCTTTACTTTGAAACGACTAAACATGAACTGCTACTGGAACTTACACACCATGTACAGGAAACTTTTTTACCACTTCTACACACCATTTTCCTTGAATAATGGAACTGCAACTACAATATCTTTCTATATCTTATTTCTACTTTCATTCTCTTATTTCCCTCTATATTCCCTATCTCCTCCTTTTCCACAATAATTTGAACTCAAATATTTTCTCACATTGTCTCTGATGAAGGGATATCTATATATCCCAGAAACAGCTGTAAGACTATTTCATTATAAATGTCCTGAAAACTCCTTACAGCCTAGCCTTGGATTTGTTATCTCATTCTGTCTAATATATATATATATATATATATATATATATATATATGTATATATATACATATATATTTATTTAATTAGAGGGTATGTTAACTTCATGAAGGGATGGTTGCTTCCAAGGAAATACTGGTTCAATACCTAGTATTGTTGGGGAATGAAATTCCATAAGCATATAGTATATATCCAGTTTGACGAAGAAAAAAATGGAGATGAGGAAGTTACAATTATTTATTATTTACAAAGATGACCAATTTGTTAGCAATAAATAATTGTTAACTTCCTCATCTCCATTATCTTTTCTTATTTTAACTGGATATAATAACACACACACACACACACACACATACATACATACATATATATATATATATATATATAGATATATAGTATTAATATATATATATATATATATATAATATATATATATATATAGATAGATAGATAGATAGATAGATAGATAGATAGATAATGATGTATATTTTTAAAATGGGGTAGGCTGGTTTATGGGATCACCCTGGGTTTCTGGCCCATATAATGTTTAGCTTTATGACATAGGCCAACAGGTTTTGGGATCTGATGATATGCTATAAAGCTAAAACCTTTATGGATGGGAAACCCAGAGTAATCCCATGAACTGGCCTCCCCATTAAAAAGTGTGCTTCTCCAGATTTACATTTTCTCCAAACAATATATGTATATGTATATATATATATATTATATACATATATAAAGAGAGAGAGAAAAGACGACAGGAGAAGAAAGAGAGAGAGAGAGGGAGAGAGAGAGAGGGAGGAGGAGGAGGGAGAGAGAGAGAGGGGTTCACAAAAGTGATG
>NC_043016.1:13254637-13268895 GCF_006345805.1 Octopus sinensis | reverse complement strand
CTTTCCATGCTGGAATGGGTTGGATGGTTTGACAGGAGACTGGCAAGCCAGAAAGCTGCATCAGGCTTCAGTCTGATCTGGCAAGGTTTCTACAGCTGGATGCCCTTCCTAATGCCAACCACTCTGAGAGTGTAGTGGCTGCTTATTACATGCCACCGGCACAGAAGTCGGCCAGGTGGCACTGACATCATCCACAACTACAATTCCATTTTTGATTTAAATTTGATTGAGATTCTGATGGTGATTTTGATTTGATTTTTGATTTATATACCCATAGACACTCACACAGATATATATATGTGCCAGTGGCACGTAAAAAGGACCATCTGAATGTAGTCGATGTCAGTGGTTGATATCAGTGCATGTCATACCGGTGATGTCATACCGGTGGCATGTAAAAAGCACCCACTACACTCTCAGAGTGGTTGACGTTAGGAAGGGCATCCAGCTGTAGAAGCCTTGCCAGATCAGATTGAAGCCTGGTGCAGCTTACTGGCTTGTCAGTTCCCAGTCAAACCATCCAAACCATGCCAGCATGGAAAGCAGACATTAAACAATGATGTTGATCATCATATATATACATACATATATATATATATATATAATATATATATATTATATATATATAATATATATATTATATATTATATATAATATAATTATTATATATATATATATATATATATATATATATATATATACCAGAGTAAGCACATAAATGTGAAACAAGGTGGAAAAAAGAGTACTCAAATACCAGAGGTAGAGTAATATGTTTTATTTAAAAGCAGCAGAAATATAACAAAGCTGTTACTCAAAGCTTCACGTTCCCGTTCATCGGACAGTTTTGTTAAATATATATATTTCTATGTCTTTGTGTCTGTGTTTGTCCCCCATCACTGCTTAATAACGGGCGTTGGTGTGTTAATGTCCATGTAACTTAGCAGTTTAGCAAAAAATGACTGACACAATAAGTATGTAGCTTAAAAAAAAAAAAGAATATAAAAACTGGTAACAATTCATTGACTACTAAAAATTCTTCTAGGTGGTGTTTCCCCATTTTCAAGATGACTGCTATCCAATGACTGAAACAAGTAATAGATAAAAGACATATATTTCATGTAAGGAAGGTTTACTCAATGGATGCATTTCTCGTTACAATAATCCCTTGCCATATTACGGTTCACCAATCATACACTCAGTACATCATGGAATTTTCAGGCTATTGTATGTAAATTCATATCATGGACTCCTCAGTATATTGTGGGTTTCTGTGGCTGATAGGTATTTATATTTTTTCAGATTTTAATTATTTCTGAGATAAAATAAGCATTTTCACGTCTAAAAATTAACAAATTAATAAATAGAAATACAGTCACAGTACAGCACTGTATAACACATTAATTAAAATATATTAAAAGCAAATACTTAGTGTACCGTTGATGAGTAAACAGAGAAACACACATACTGTATGAGAAACGAGACTTGGGTTGTGGGTGTGAGGTGTTGTTTTACATTTATAATAAAATAAATATATACAAATTATTAAGATATAAGAAAAATTTACAGTACAGAACTGTTTCTTATTTCTTTATTACCCACAAGGGGCTAAAGACAGAGGGGACAAACAAGGACAGACATAGGGATTAAGTTGATTTCATCGACCTCAGTGCGTAACTGGTACTTAATTTATTGACCCCAAAAGGATGAAAGGCAAAGTCGACCTTAGTGGAATTTGAACTCAGAACATAACAGCAGACGAAATACTGCTAAGCATTTCTACTTTGTGGATTTTCACCCATCACGAGGGAGAGGGGGTCTGGAACATAAGACCTGTGATAGTCAAGGGGTTACTGTATGTATTAAGCAAACCTGATCAGTATTCAGTTTACCTTCATTTTTACAACTATATATTTTCATTCTTTAGTCATTTCTGCTAATCCACTAGAGTTGTGACAGGGTACCATCTGGAAGGGTTCAGTTAAAAAAGTGTTACCCCAGCACTTATCTTTTTTAGAGCTTGGTACTTATATTGTTGGTCTCTTTTTAGTTGAACTGCTGAGTTACAGATATGTTACCAAGCCAACATCAGTTGTCAAGTGGTGGTGGCGGAGGACAAGCACAAAGGCATAACAGGTTTCCACACAGTTTCCACATACAAAATCCACCCACAAGGCTTTTGTCAGCTCAACGTTATAGTAGAAGACATTAGTCAAAGATACTATGCAGTGGGACTGAACCTGAAACCATGTGGTTGGTTGGGAAGCAAACTACTTTACCACACAGCCATACCTGCACACATATACACACACAGGTATGTGTGTGTGCATGCATGCATTGATGCATGTGTGCACAAATTTTTGTGTCCTCTTGTTTTGATGTCAACATGTGTACAAGCAAGGTCACTCATTTTCAGCCTTCCATGAAAACTTATCAAGCCATTGGGAAATTTTACTTCGCTTTAAAATAGGTGAGGGTTAATGACAGGAAGGGCATCCAACCATAGAAAATCAGCAAGAGTGGTAAAATCAATGTTAAGCTAATACACACACACACAACAACAACAGCATAGACAAATACATATAAAAGACACACATGCTGGTGACACATAAATGGAGTAGTTGGCATTAGGAAGGGCATCCAGTTGTCGAAACCAAGCCAAAACAGACTGGAGCCTGGTGCAGCTCTCTGGCTTACCATCTCCAGTCAAACTGTCCAACTCATACCAGCATGGAAAACAGACATTAAATGATGATAATGATGATGATGTAGCCATCTCTAGAGGATAAATCATAATTACTAAATGCCAATTAAGGTCAGCTCCATCTGAGAAGGGGAGATAATCTCAAGATTATCATAGGCATAGGAGTGGCCATGTGGTAAGTAGCTTGCTTATCAACCACATGGTTCTGGGTTCAGTCCCACTGCGTGGCACCTTGGGCAAGTGTCTTTTACTATAGCTTCAGGCCGACCAAAGCCTTGTGAGTGGATTTGGTAGACGGAAACTGAAAGAAGCCAGTCATATATATATATGTATGAGTGTATATGTTTGTTTGCCTGTGTTTGTCCCCCCAACAACGCTTGACAACTGATGCTGGTGTGTTTATGTCCCCATAACATAGCGGTTCAGCAAAAGAGACTGATAGAATAAGTACTAGTCTTACAAAGAATAAGTCCTGGGATCGATTTGCTCGATTAAAGGTGGTGCTCCAGCATGGCCGCAGTCAAATGACTGAAACAAGTAAAAGAATAAAAGAAAAATTCAAGAATTCTCCAAAGTTTACATACCATCCAGGGAAAGGATATGCTTATTGTCTGGAGATAAGAGGACAGCTGGAGAGTCATGGGCATGTGTTTCTGACTCAATAACTGTCATCAGCTAGACAATTTCAGGCCTTGTGCCTAGAATAAAGAGAAATTGTCTGACCTTATGTTTAACAACCAATGGACAAAGACTTATACAAAAAGAGAAGAACACAGGTATTTTGCATAATTTAAGCAGTTATTTTAAGAGAAATAACTAAAAAATGCCAATGGCATGTCTTTGAACAATAACATGGACAAATACAGGTATATCAAATACTATACAACATAAATTCTTGATTTATTGATATTATTGCTGCCTCTAAGAGAAGTGTCATAACTACCAAATGGCAATTAAAACCATCTCCATATGAGAAGGTGGAGATAATCTCAAGATTCAAGATTTCTCGTTATATGATAGAGAATTCAATACCTGGCGTTGATTGGGAAGACTTATCATATCAAAATGAGACAGTTGTGATCAGCTGCTAAATAAAACTCAGGCAAACTGTCACTTTTTTTGTTATAATGAACACACACACATACATGCACACAGACATGTGTGCAAATACACACACACACACACATCCACATACACACGTTTATATATAAAGGGTGAGACAGAGAGAGAGAGAAATGGATAGATAGATAGACAGACAGATAGATACATATACTCTACTGTTTCTTTCACTCTCTCTCTCCTCCCCTTTTCTCTACCCTTCTCTCTCTCTCTCTCCTTTTTCTCCTCTCCCTTTCTCCCCCTTCTCTCTCTCTTTCTCTCTCCTTTTCCCTCTTCCCCTTCTCTCTTTGTCTTCCACATTTATACATTTGTATTAATTCATTTACCAAAACATTGGCCATAAATATATAGTTGAATGTACACACACACACACATATACACACGCACACACACACACACACACACACACACAAACACATATAAACACACAAACACATATAAACACACACACACCACACACACACACACACAAACACACACACACACACACACACACGCACGCACGCACACACACACACACTCACTATAGATGCAGGGCCAGATGTTAAGAGAAATAATGAAAGAATTGATAGATGTGCTACAGTAAACAAAACCCGATAGATAAAGGAATTGATAGAAATATAAAAACAGAATTGAGGGACAAAGACCAGCAGAAGATAAAACGTTTCTGCTATATCTATTAAGTAGTACTAATGTGTGTGTGTGTCTGTGTGCGTGTCTGTGTGTGTGTGTGTGTGTGTGTGTGTTTGTTTAAAATGTGTTGAGAGAAAAATTGGGCATAAGAAGCATCTGATGTAGTTAACAAGAGAGAACAAATACACACACACACACACACACAAGAGGCATATGCTCCAAATATTAAAGAGTTCTTCCAATTTTCCATCCTGTTTCTTTGTTTTGTTACCACATGTTTATGTTTTTTTTTTTGCTTTGTCTTTGTATACTATATGGTTATATATATATATATGTATAGATAGATAGATAGATATAGTTAATCCAAACATGAAAACACAAAGAGAAAACACAACACGAGGACATGGAACAAGTATAGTGTTATTGGACGCTCAGGAAAGGAAAGAAAGAAGGAGTTTCAAGCGGAGCTCTTCGTGAGAAACATAGGAAAAAGAAAGATCCAAGGAAGGGAAGACAGAGGAAAAAAAATCACCAACGATACACACGTGGTCACAATGTATATATATATATATATATATATATATATATATATATATACAAATATATTACGGTGGCACATAAAAAGCACCATCCGATCGTGGCCGTTGCCAGCCTCACCTGGCCTCCGTGCCGGTGGCACGTAAAAAGCATCAACCGACCGTGGCCGTTTGCCAGACTTGTCTGGCACCTGTGCAGGTGGCACGTAAAAAGCACCCACTACACTCATGGAGTGGTTGGCGTTAGGAAGGGCATCCAGCCGTAGAAACATTGCCAGATCAAACTGGGCCTGGTGCAGCCTTCTGGCTTCCCAGACCCCAGTTGCACCATCCAACCCATGCCAGCATGGAAAGCGGACGCTAAACGATGATGATGATGAGATATATATATATACAAATATATATATATATAATTCTCTATCCAAGTGAAGGCACATGTCAGGCTCACAACTATAAGGTAGCAAGTTCAATTCTTGGACCAGGTTGTGTGTTGTATTCTTGAGCAAGACGCTTTGTTTCTTGTTGTTCCAATTAACTCAGCTGTAGAAATGAGTTGCAACATCACTGGTGCCAAGCTGTATCAGCCTTTGCTTTTCTCTTTGGTAACATATGTGGTGGGGAGAGGAGAGGGCTGGTATGCATGGGTGACTTCTGGTCTTCCATAAACAAGACTTATGCTTGGAGGTGAAGTTTCTATGTGCAAACTTATGGTTATTCATAATTGAAAGGGCCCTTAACCTTTATACAATGACTTCTTTCAGTTACCATCTACCAAATTCACTCACAAAGCTTTTGGTTGACCTGGGGCATAATGGAATTGAACCTGAGCAATTGTCTTAATCACACAACCATGCCTGTACCTTAAGATTCACACTTAACTAGACAGGGTCCCAGTACAATGGGATCCTGGGCTTGCAATGTGCATTTGGGCCATCATGTTCACTGAGTCCTGAAATTTGCATCAGTTAAGTGCATGAGTGCACTCTTCATCAATGGATGAGCTACATAATTCTCTGTCCAAATGTTCCCCTGTCCATATACATATATATATATATAAGTATACAAACACACACATATATATATACTTACAAATATGTATACATACATATATATATGTGTATGTGTGTGTGTACATAATAAGTACTAGACTTTCAAAGAAGTTCTGGGGTTGATTTGTTCGAGTAAAGGTGGTACTCCAACATGGCCACAGTCAAATAACTGAAACAAGTAAAAGAATAAAAGAAAAAGGATATGGTATGTAAAAAGCACCGTCTGAACGTGGCTGATGCCAGTACCCCTTGACTGGCTCCCATGCCAGCGGCATGTAAAAGGCATTATCCGTACGTGGTCAAAACCAGGGCCACCTGACTGGCTCCCATGCTGGTGGCATGCAAAAAGCACCCACTATACTCTTGGAGTGGTTGGCATTAGGAAAGGCATCAAGCTGTAGAAATATTATCAGATCAGATTGGAGCCAGGTGCAGTCCTCAGTCAAACCATCCAACCCATGCCACCATGGAAAACGCACATTAAACGATGATGATGATGATTTATTATATATATGATATATGTATATATACTATGTATATGTACATACATAAGTACATATATGTGTATGTATATATATATATATATATATATATATATATATATATATATATAATATATATATAGATATATATATATATATATATATATGTATACATACATATATATATGTGTGTGTACATATGCATATATGTACATACATAATTACATAGATACATACATGCATAGACTCACACACACTCATATTATCAGAATCATTAGGTCGTATTGAACTGCCTTGCAATATTTGTTCCAGTTCACTGCATTCTGAGTTCAAGTTTCTTCTTGGTCAACTTCGCCTTTCATCCTTTTGGTGGGGTCAATAAGTGCCATTTATATGTAATACTTACAAACGCACAAACATACATACACATGTGTGCGTATGTAAGTTCATACGCCTAATGCGTATGCTCATGAGTAGATGCGTTTGCGTGTACAGGTTCGTTTTTCTGTGAACATAAGCAGCATCTTCTGTTGGCTTAGACCATGTGTCACTCAATTATCTGTAATAGTTCTGCACGTCTTACTAAATGCTTTCTCCATGCATATGTGTATGTGTGTCTACGTGTGTGTATATACATACAATCATTCATACATACATACATACATACATTGTACATATATACATACATACGTACGTACATACATACATACATACATACATACATACATACATACATTCATACATACATACATACACACATAAATACATACATATCTACATACATGCATACATATATATCCATCCATCCATCCATACATACATACATACATACATACATACATACACACATACATACATACATACATACACACACATACATACATACATACATACATACATACATATATACATACATACGTATATATGTTTGTATCTGTAATTATTATGTACCTCATTTATATATGAAATACTACAATTAGCCATCATTTTTGACAGCACGGGGTCAGCTAGTCTATAATAATTGTGGTCTGGTATAAATTTGTGTGTTTGGACAGTAAAATTGATGCTTAAACTAAATAAAACAATTTGATTTTCATTACAACTAGTCAATAATAAAGTACAATGATGGCTTCCCCTATTGAATTTATGCACACAATATAGGGATATAGTGGATGGGATGCTTTTGTATACTCTTTTACTCTTTTACTTGTTTCAGTCATTTGACTGCGGCCATGCTGGAGCACTGCCTTTAGTCGACCAAATCGACCCCGGGACTTATTCTTTGTAAGCCCAGTACTTATTCTATCGGTCTCTTTTTTGCCGAACCGCTAAGTGACGGGGACGTAAACACACCAGCATCGGTTGTCAAGCAATGCTAGGGGGACAAACACAGACACACAAACATATACACACATATATATATATATATATATACGACAGGCTTCTTTCAGTTTCCGTCTACCAAATCCACTCACAAGGCATTGGTCGGCCCGGGGCTATAGCAGAAGACACTTGCCCGAGATGCCATGCAGTGGGACTGAACCCGGAACCATGTGGTTGGTTAGCAAGCTACTTACCACACAGCCACTCCTGCGCCTGTATAGTTTTTTTTTTTCGTTTCATTATGACACTTTCCAACACTTTTACTGAATTTTTACTTATAAATCATGATGACCGACTAGCAAATGACATTGATTTCTCTGGTGGAATCATGGCTAGCTTAGCTGACATTTATGACACAAAGTGCAACCAGGATACACAACTGCAAGAACACAAATTTACCTCATATACAAAGCAATGCGGTCAACAAAATAAAAATTAACTGTATATGCAAAAACCTTGGTAGAAGAGAATACTGTCGGTTTTCATTTGCATAAAGCAGTTAAAAATAATTTATGCAGATGGGGAAGGTTTTAGCAGAGTAATATAAAGTTTGACAGGGCAGCAAGCTGGTAAAATTGTTAGCACACCAGGCGAAATATTTAGTGGTATTTCGTCTGCTGTTACATTCTGAGTTCAAATTCTGCCGAGGTTGACTTTGCTGTTCAACCTTTCAGGGTTGATAAATTAAGTACCAGTTGTAATACTAGGGTTGATCTAATCGACTGCCCCCCCCAAAAAAAAATTTCAGGCCTTGTACCTAGAGAAGAAAAAAGTATATTTAAAGGCAGTGATTTGGCAGATTCATTAGCATGCTGGAGGAAATACCTAGTGGTATTTCATCTGCCATTATGTTCTGAGTTCAAATTCTACTGAGGTTAACTTTGCCTTTCATCCTTTCCGGCGTCGATTAAATAAGTACCAGTTATGCTTTGGTGTCAATGTAATTGACTTAGTCTCTTTGTCTGTCCTTGTTTGTCCCATCTATGTTTACCCCGCTGTGGGCAATAAAGAGATGAATATAAACTTTGACCTGGATTAGAAATTGAATAGAAAATAGTTCAGCATAGAGATTTCTTTTATTGAAGCTGGAACCAAATTCTGCAAAAAACTGCTGTTGGTCCTCAGTAACAAGGATCACATCAATGAACACTCTCTGCTAACTTAATTATTCATTCTTTAATCACATTTAAGCATACGTTTATAAGTAAAATAAATTTGGCACAAGATCAGTAATTTTGATGGGGTGTTAGCAATTTGATTATATTGACCCCACCATAAATTGACTGCTACTTTATTTTATCAACCCCCAAAAAGTGAAAAGACAAAGTTGATCTCAGTGGGATTTGAACTCAAAATGTAAAGAGTTGGAAAAAATACCACCAAGTTTTCTTTGTTTGAAGCACTAACGATTCTACCCAACCATTACTTTTTTTTTTTTTACATGTAAAATAATAAACATTTTTATATTTATTTTGAAATTAGTTATAGCCATATATTTTGTGGGAGGGATCCAGCGATAAGCATCCAACTGTCATAGCTGGACATCCAACAACAAAATAAAAGATTAAGAAATGCAATTTTAATTACTTTCAATTACTTATGATAATTTAGTGAAGTGTGACAATTCTTACCCCTTATTTTCTCTAGTCAGAATTGTTGGGTTTTTTTTCTTTATTTTTTTTTTTAGATCTTATCTCTTTTCATCATTTAATCACCAACATACTGGTATTTCCCATTGACCACATCTCCACTCTTGTTTATTATTCACTACATTCATCTCTGCCTCTATCTCTAACCATCTGTCACTCCGCCCTCATACTCATATGAAACCACTCCCACAACCCACTCTCCATATCCTCTCTACTGGCATGAGAGTTTGCTATGGTACCCTATCACTAACATCTTTTTAAAGTGTATTGCTACAGAATTTTTATTGAAACTAGAACCAGCTCTGGAAGTTACAACATTTCCTATACAAATATGTGTATGTAAACATTGCAATCAAAAACAGTAAATATGTGGCACTCCGTCGGTTATGATGATGAGGGTTCCAGTTGATCTGATCAATGGAACAGCATGCTCATGAAATTAACTTGCAAGTGGCTGAGCATTCCACAGACGTGTACCCTTAACGTAGTTCTCTGGGATATTCAACATGACACTGGTACAAGAGAAACAGGAAGAAAGAGTGAGAGAAAGTTGTGGTGAAAGAGTACAGCAGGGCTCACCACCACCCCCTGCTGGAGCTTCATAGAGCTTTAGGTGTTTTCACTCAATAAACACTCACAATGCCCGGTCTGG
The DNA here is from genome assembly GCF_006345805.1 of Octopus sinensis. NCBI lineage: Eukaryota > Metazoa > Mollusca > Cephalopoda > Octopoda > Octopodidae > Octopus > Octopus sinensis. The sequence goes on along the minus strand of NC_043016.1, from coordinate 13,258,691 downwards.
GAATCGAAACCGTGATCCTATGACTGCAAGTCCACTGCCCTAACCACTGGGCCATTGCACCTCCACACAGTGAAAATAGGTGATGGGTGTATATGCATATTTCAGAAGGCTTTGCTCCTTCTTCAGTACCACATCCATTAACCATTAACCATCGAGAAACTAATTGCTTAAATCCTTTCACAAGGCCTGAAATTTCGGGGGGGGGGAGGGCCAGTCGATTAGATTACCTCCAGTACGCAACTGGTACTTAATTTATCAACCCTGAAAGGATGAAAGGCAAAGTCAACCTCAGCGGATTTTGAACTCAGAACTCAGAGTGATGGGCAAAATACTGCAAAGCATTTCTTCCAGTGTGCTAATGATTCTGCGAGCTCACCACCTTAAACAGCAACTGGCAGTGAACTGCAATTGGATAGACCAATGTTAAATATTAAACACATTTATGACAACTTGTACATATATATTAATTGCTGGTAAGGACACCATATTTCCTTATGCATTATACAACCCCTTATACAGCGAGGGTTAGCCATGTGTTTCCTTAACCCTTTCCTTACCAACCCGGCTGAAACCGGCTCTGGCTCTGAGTACAAATGTCTTGTTTTCATAAGATTTGAATTAAAATCTTCCACCAAGGCTTAGTCATAATTTAGGTTCTTAACACTAGCTTCATGATAACTAAGTTATTTTACTAAATTCTTTGTTATATTTAAAGTAATTGAAAGAAACACAGAGCATCTCAAAGTAAATACAGTAACGAAAGGGTTAATAGCAAGACATCTCTCCTCTCACATACTTTAACCTCTCACCACTCAGCAGAGTCTCAAATACTACCTCTGCTTAATCGAAGAGGCTTTTTCCTTCATCCTCTTCTTTTTCTGTTATGAAAGTTACTTGGTCACCTCACAAGTGTCCGAGTAGCATGAAACGAGGCACCCAGCACACACTGACTGTAAAGAGGTTGGTGCTAGGAAGAGTATCCAATGATAGAAACAATGCCAAATCTGACAGCAGAGTTTGATGCAGCCGACTGCCATGACACTGCATCCTTTAAGGCCCTCATGCTTTCCGAAATCTGCCGAAACTACACCTGATTATACATACACTTTAGATGAGTTGTAGTGCACCTGAGCACTGTACACAATGTTTTATTATTATTATTACAGCTTGCTGGATCCCATCAAACCATCCTACCCATGCCAGCATGGAAACTGGACGTTAAATGATGATAATGATTATGGTAGTGGTGGTGGTGGTGGTGGTGGTGGTGGCAAGTGACTGAGGTGATTTTATCAGTCCTATAAAGATGAAAGATAAATATTAACTTTTTGCAGGATTTGAACTTCAAACAATGTGAAAAAAAAAAGAGCAATGTAATTACAACCCACAACAAGCATTTCGAAGGATGAAAGGTGGAAAGCGAAGCTCTGAAAGCCAAAGGCAGGTGGCTGACATGTTTGAAGTGGTTTGTTATGAAAAGTGTCAGGGATTGGCCAGGAATAAAACAAACAATAGAATTTTATAATCCGACAATGTTTATTTATTCATTTTCATGTTTGTCCCTTTCATTATCTAAATCAAAGAAATAAACAACAAAAAAAAAACATTTGATAGAATACAGTATTTTCATTTCCTGTAAGTGAAAAGAATTTTTTTAAAAAAATGTAACAAATAAAATCATAAACAAAACAAAGTCTTTAGTAAATTGTGAAAAAAAAAAAAAAGAAAAGAAAGAGATAGGTCTCTAACGAAAGATAATTTTCTTAGACATGTCCCTTCATGTTTGACAGTTGTGTGTGAGTGTGTGTGTTTGCATGTGTGTGTGTGTGTGCATCCATGTGAATGTGAGTATGTAAGCATAAATGTAGATGTGTGTGTGTGTGAGAGAGAGAGAGGGAGGGAGAGGGAGGAGAGAGGGAAGGAGAGGGAGAGAGAGAGACAGAGAAGTCAAACAATACCAGAGTCAAGACCAAACAGAATCCTCATAAAGCTGTTTTATGCTTGACTTGTTGCACCTGGAAACAGAAACATCTGGAAACTTCATCCAGAATTTAAAAAAAAATCTCCCTCCATGAACTCTGGTATAACAACAACAACAACAACAACAACAACTATAATATTAGTAATAATAATAATAATCCTTTCTGCTGTGGCACTATTTCTCAACCATTTTCCTGCCTATGAATCCTTTGATTTTTGTTTTACTCAGATGGACCCTCAAAGCCATTTAATGTTTTAAAAAATACTATCATATTTTCATTGTTGTATTTCGTAATGGTCATTTTGCCAGTTTAGCCAATAAAATATATAAATGTAATATTATATTTTCATAATTAAATATTATTAGGGATTAAATTAAAAAATAAAAGAACGAAGTTTTGTCAAAAACATTCAGAGTAAACTGTGTTCTATACGAAAAATTCTACCAGTATTCGAAGTTTCAAACTGTTTAGTTAAAAAAGAAAAAATTAATTAAAAAATCTGTGACTGAGATGGAATAGATCAAAGATAAATTTAAATATTTTGTGTTTTGTAGCAGTATAACCAATTTATTGTAGATAAAATTTTAACGACAAAATCTTATGTGGATCCCAAAAGGTAATTTGGACCCTGCTTTAGAACCACTGTATTATAGGCACAAGGCCTGAAATTTTTGGGGAAGGGGCTAGTTGATCATGTTGACCCCAGTACTCGACTGTTACTTAATTCATCAACCTTGAAAGGGCGGAAGGCAAAGTTGACTTGAGCGGAACTTGAACTCAGAGTATTAATAATCCTTTCTACTCCAGGCACAAGACCTGAAACTTGGTAGGAGGGAAACTAGTCGATTACATCGACCCCAGTGTTTCACTGGTACTTAATTTTTGGACCCTGAAAGGATGATAGGTAAAGTCAACCTCGGCGGAATTTGAACTCAGAATGTAAAGACAGGCAAAATACCAGCTTAAGCATTTTGCCCGGCATGCTAACTATTCTCCGAGCTTGCCACCTTAATAATGATAATGACGATGATGATGATGATGATGATAATGATGATGATGATGATGATGATGATGATGATGATGATGGTGATGATGATGACGATGACGGTGATGGTGATGATGATGGTGGTGGTGGTGGTGGTGGTGATGGTGATGATGACTTCCATGTCATAGCTGGTTTAATTCTCTAAACAAAGAGATGACAATCACTCAAAACCTTAATGAATTCTGTTAGTCATTCCAAATGATTACTAATTAATGTCATTATTATCCTCAAAAGGAAATAAAAAAAAAATTATTTTAAAGATTTATTAATAAGTGCAGGCATAGATGTGTGGCTAAAGAGGTTTACTTTGTAACCATGAGGTTTGGGGTTCAGTCCTACTACATGGTACCTCAGGTAAGGTTCTCCTGCTATAGTCTTGAGCTGACTACTTTTTGAATTTGGCAGATAGAAATTGGGTGGAAGCCTATCATATATATGTGCATGTGTGTGTGTTTGTGTGTGTATGTCCAGGTATATGTTTGTGTGTCTGTATTTGTCTGCCCAACATTGCTTGACAACCGAAGCTAGTGTGTTTACATTCCTGTAACTTAGTGGTTTGGCAAAATAGACCAATATAATAAGTACTAGGCTTACAAAGATTTGCTTGACTAAAGGCAATGCTTTAGCATGGCCTCAGTCAAATGACTGAAACAAGTAAAAGAATAAAAGAATTATTCATACATACATATATATATATATATATATATATATATAATATAACTAATGTAGGATAAGATTTTTTTCGAAAAAGAAATTTTATCAATGGCCGGCATGTTTTGAGATGCATAATTATAATGGTTATTGACAATTTTGCCTTTTTCGGCATATTTTGCATTAGAATTTTTCTCTTGCCCTTATTTTATAAGTTATATATATATATATATTATATATATATATTATATATATATATATATATGGATCTTTTCAGTTTGAGCAGCAGTTTTTAACATAATTTCTAGGTAACTAAAAAATGTTAAACTTCGTATACTGGTAGAATATGTTATAAAAAATCATTTTCTCTGGCTTC